>NC_056751.1:667370776-667400776 GCF_019279795.1 Protopterus annectens | reverse complement strand
ATGGAACATAGAGTCCCCCATGTTGGTGATGATCAGGTCCAATATGTTTTCCCCTCTTGTGGGAGTGGTGACTAGTTGTTCCATAGCATTTGAGTTTATAAATTCTAGGAACCGTTGGGCTAGGGTGTTGGGGCTTGAGTAGTGCTCCCAGTCTGTGTTTGGGTAGTTAAAGTCACACAGTATAATGGTGTTTGGAGAGACCTTCATATTCTCCAGTGTCTTCAGGAAAGCCGATTGGTGTTCCTGAGTTTGGAAGGGTGGTCTGTAGCAGGCTACAAACTGGAAGGCAGTTTTGCCCACTGTTAGTTGCACATGGATGGTCTCAGATGCTTTGTGCAGTGCCACTAGCCTGGAGGTATGGGTATCTTTGAATATGGATACTCCCCCTCCTCTTGTGGTTCGGTCCGAGTTTTGGGGCCGAAAAGCATGGTATGAGGTATAGCCTGGTAGTGCTGGGGTACTCTTGGAAGCCTTGAACCAGGTTTCTTTTACTGCACAGATATCGATATTCTCCATACTGAGGAGAGCCTCGAGTGCGTGCATCTTGAGGTTTAGACTTCTGGCGTTGAGCAGCATTACCCTTAGTTTCTTTTTCCTTGTGTTGTCTAAGGAGTTGGGTTTTGTCTTTTGAGCCTTGCCTAAAAAAGGCACTATGGGGGTGGCAGGAGCCTTGGCCAGCATTCGAAAACCCAGGGGTGACAGGTGCAAGCCGTCCCTAGCGAAGCAACGTGGCTTGTCAAGCATGTCATCCCAGGCTGACAGACACTGGATCCCCTTTGAGTGACACCAATACTTTAGCCAGTTGTTGAAATTGATCATTTTGTCTTTATACTGTGGTATCATTCTTGGTGAGGGTAAGATGCTACTCAAGGTCAGGGTCATACCGGCCTGGGCCACATGATCAGAGAGCTCCTCTATGTCTCTTTTCATGTAATCCAGGGAGGTACGTCTCAGGTCATTCACACCAGCATGGACAATGATGGAGTCATATTTGTACTTGCTTTGGCGTGACCTGAGTGCTTGTGTTATGTGGCGTATCCTAGTACCCAACAGGCAGCTTACAGTGACCTTCTCCTTGTTCAGCCTGGTGAGAGGGACGTCAGTGTGTCTGACAATAGCGTCACCTATTACAAGTGTATTAGGTGTGTTGTTTAGCCTTAAGGGCTGTGACTGTGTGACACACTGACTTTGTGAACTATGTGATACGTGGGCATTGTTGTGGGGTAGCAGTTGCTTGGATGTCTGCTTTGGAGGCCTCTCTTGCTTGGGCAGATTTTTATTTAGAGCCTCCGAGTATGTTTTTGTGTGTTTGTGTTTGGTTTGCTGTTGCGATAGGTCTATGTGAGACTGGATTTGTGGTGTGTGTGATTATCTTCTCCTCCAGACTTACCATGCCAGTACTATGTTGAGAGAGCTCAGCCTCCAGTTTGGCTATATAGTTGCATCTTTCACATATATCTGAGCTTGTTTGATCATTGAAAGTACCCACTTTTAGAAGGATAGTGCCAGTGTCTGTTTTGTAACACATGTAAAATGAGAGGCTGTGTCTGCATCAGTGGGGCTCCTATTCCTTTGAGCCAAATATGAAAGCTTTTATTACGGAACTTTTTCCAGTCTGTCACATACAATATGAGAGGCTGTGCCCACTTTTATGGGGCTCATTGTTTCCTGACATGTAATAAGAATGACTAATATTCTTTTGTATAAGAAAAAAAAGGCTTACAGTGCCTGCTTATAACAGGCACTTATTGATGTGACCAGTTATCCATTCTTCTTCCTTTTGATAAAGAAGCCCTTTTTATATGCAGGGGAGGTAGTCACTTAAAGCTACACTTCATGATTCCCATTTTTGAACAGCACATGCATCCAGAGAAATAGCATACAATGGAAAACAAGTCACAGTGCTCCTTTTTACTGAGCTCACGGATGTGCATAAGTAGGAGGAAAAACGTAAAAAGTGAGTAAAGTTTGATACCTCAGAACCTTTTGTGTGGGCTTACTGTGCTCATGGTATAAAAATCCAGCAAGTGGTGAACTGCAGAATATATAAACATAAGAATCTCGAATTATCTTTGAGCATCGGCAGAATCTGCTAGATGGACCTGAGGAAGCTCTGTTGAAGTGCTTTCTTAAGTATAGTTCTATAGTTGTAGCTCATAGTTTGTTTTCATGCTTTGTCAGAAGTCAAAAATAAAACCTTTTAACTAAGAATGAGGTTCCACAGGCTGCTGAGCTGGAAAACCCTCGCAGTTCTTTCAGGGATATTCAAATACGGGACTAATCTCTAAACTTTGGGATTGGCTCCTTGTTTTTCCAGCTCCTAGATTTTCCTCCAGTCAGCTCTCATGGACCCTCTCACCATTGTCTGTAACTGCCTTTAAATAACTGACCTGTTGAATGTAATGAATTAGAACAAGAACTCTTATCCATCTACCCGCTTAACTGAATTAAACTACTGGAAACTTGGAGCGAGAGAGTCTCTTAGATCTCCTAGCTAAGGCGATTTTTGTCTGGACTAATCCTTTATACTTAGCATCTCATAGAGTATCAGAAACTCAATGGTGTGCCACTAGGGTGGGTTTTTGTTGCCACGCAGAAACATTTTTACTGACTAACCACAGCCACATTTTCCCTCTTGTAGCTTCTATGATAACTTCCTCCTCCTGGTTTTAATTCGGAATCTTTGTAAGTGTCAGTGTCTTGTTAACCCCCCTCCCCCCCAAGTCCTTGTAGCTGCCATTTTAACTTTTTAAGTGCATCAGTCTGCCACACTGTGTCTGTGAATTCTCTGCTGTCCCACATTTCTGAAGTGCTTTAAAATGAAGAGAATCCTTTTCCTATTGTGACATCGAGTCGAGTCAGGGGTTATAGTCATGGGATGTAAAAGTTTTCCTAGACCGTTTTGAATTTCTTTGTGTGAGGGTATAGTTCTTTTCTATAATCATGAGTGAATGTTACAGCTATTTGTAACTAATCTTATCCTTGTATAATGGGACTCTTGACAATGGTACTCGTACTACCGTAGTCTAGCAAAGCTTAAACGTTGCTTCCTTGTAGACCTACACTGCACTTCACTAGGTTGGTTATAACTTGATGCCATAATATTGACTGAATTATTGTAGCTGCCCTCATCACACTCCTTTGGCACAACGTAATTTGTAGCATGCATATGCGTTTTTACATGTCTCCTGCTAGTATTCTCTTCTATGGTAGTGTAACTGAATTTAGCTTTTTGATCCCTCCTCCCACATTTAGTGCTAATAACTGTTCTATTAAAGTTAGGGGCTTGTTGGAGTTCTTGGAGTCACTTTCCTATTGCATTTGGTAACACACTCTTCCAAGTCAGTCTACTGGTTTTTAGCACTAAGTTTTGAAATATGTTTTATGTTCTGTATCTTTGCTCTTACCAGTTTATCAGCATTAAAGCTCCAGTTATAAAATTTTGTGGCTGGCACTTCAGAAGTTTAACTTACACTAGGTAGTAGGTGTTTCTCAAGCTTTTCATAGTTTATTTATTCACTTCCATCCATTTCCATATATGTTTGCAATGCCTGTCCTGTCAGGCTAGGAAGACAGGATTTTTTGCTCATACCGATCTCTCCAAGTTCTTTGGTATATTGTTTAGACACACCTGATAGGATTCCAGGTCATCCTCCTTAATAAACTTTTTATGGCAGGCATATTTCATGGTGTAGCTAGTATTCTACCCAGTTCAACCAACTGTCATTCCAGTTGTAACAGTTTGTGGTCAGTTTGTACCTTGGATTCCACAGGCACTTTCAGCAGTTCCTCCATGATTTTAAGCAAAAAACAACACTCTGGGGAAGCTAAAAATCCTTGTTAGTAATGAACAAGGAATAGCAGAAAAAAACTGAAGAGAAACATTGGCAACTCCGTAGGGAAGTATTAGCCCAAACAGGCAGTGCATTCGGCAGCAGCAGAGTTGTAAGGGACTCAACCACAGCCAATAAGGCAAAACAACGTACCCAACACACTAGTCATAGGCGACTCTATAGTCAGGCACACTGATGTCCTACTCACCAGGCTAAACAAGGAGAAGGTTACTGTCAGCTGCCTGTCGGTTGCCAGGATCCGCCACATAACCCACGCACTCAGGTCACTCCACAACAAGTACAGATATGACTCTGTCATTGCTCATGTTGGTATAAATGACCTGAGACGTACCTCCCTGGACTACATGAAAAGAGACATGGAAGAGCTCTCCGATCTTGTAGCCCAGGCAGGTATGACCCTAGCCCCGAGTAGCATTCTGCCATCACCCAGAATGATGCCGCAGTACAAGGACAAAATGATTGACTTCAACAATTGGCTAAGCTTCTGGTGCCATTCTAAAGGGATCCAGTATCTGCCTGGGATGACATGGTCGATAGACCATGATGCTTTGCCAAAGATGGCCTGCACCTGTCACCCCTGGGATTCCGGATACTGGCTAAGGTTCTTGCTGCCCCTGTAGTGCCTTTTTTAGGCAAGGTTCAAATGACAAATTCACCACCGTAACATGAACGGGCAAGCAAAAACTGAGGGTGATGCTACTCGATGCTAGAAGTCTAAATCTCAAAATGCACTCACTCGAGACACTCCTTAAAATGGAGAACATCGATATCTGTGCAGTGACTGAGACCTGGTTCATGGCTCCAGAGAGCACCCTGCACTACCAGGCTATAACTCATACCACACTTTTCGGCCATGCAACCTGGACCGCAACACCAAAGGCGGAGGTGTGTCCATATTCATTAAGGATATCCACACCTCCAGGCTAGTTGCTCTGCATAATTCAGCCGAGGTTATCCAAGTGCAACTAACTCTGGGCAAAACTGCAATCCAAATTGTAGCTTGCTACAGATCACTCACCGTGCCCCAGGATTCCCACTCCTCTTTTCCTGATGTACTGGAAAATATTAGGGTTCAACCAAACACCCTAATAATGGGAGATTTCAAACTACCCCACCATTAACTAGGAAAACTACTCGTGTACCAACTCCTTTGCTCAACACTTTCTGGAATTCATAAACACCAATGCCCTGGATCAGCTTATCCACACCCCCACCAGGGGCAACAATATCCTAGATCTAGTCATTACCAATATGAGTGACCGGTGTTCCACACCTGAAGTCAACGCCTCATTGGTCCAATCCGACCATAAGCTAATTACCCTAGATATCCACATCCTGCCTCCACCCCCATTAAGGAAACTATGGTAAAAAATTTCTCCAAAGCCAACTTCATGCTTCTTAAGACAGAAGTGGTGAACTTCATGACACCCATGCAGATGGGACAATACAGTTACGACTACTGAATCCTACACAATTGCACTTTTTATAAGCACTTACATGAGTGCATGGATCGTGCTATCCCAAACAGAGCCAAGACACTATCCTCCAAAAAAAGGAAGCCAATCTGGTGGTCCCCTGCCATAAACAAACTGTACAGCAGAAGGAAGAAACTGTTGCAAAAGAGAGTAACATCCCACGAGTGGAGGAGCTCCCTGGTCAGCCTCAGTAAGAAGCTGCGATCCCTGATAAAATCCTCCAAAGCTAGTTAAGAAAACAAAATCGCCACTGATTCTAAAGACAACCACAAAGCATTCTATAGCTATGTCAAGAATCTCAATGGCAATATTCAAATCTGCTCCGAGTTACAGCACAATGGCACTAAATATACAGACCCAACTGATATTGCCAACATCCTGGCAGATAGGTTCAGTGCTAACTTTACCCCCCTCTCACCCCCTAAAGAGTCCACCTCTATACCGGAAGAATGCAAAGTTCCTGTAATCACGGCTGCACAGGTAAAAACCACACTCTCCAAAGCCAAGAACACAGCATCCATGGGACCAGATAACATCCCAGGCTGCATTCTACACGAACTACAGAACGAACTGGCACCCCACCTAAGTACCATGTTCACTCATAGCCTCACCTCAGGCTTTGTGCCTGCTGAATGGCGCACAGCAATGGTTATCCCACTCCACAAGGGGGGAGCCACCACGGACCCCGGGAACTACCACCCCATTAGCCTGACTAGCCTGGTCTGCAAGGCCATGGAACATATCATCATGGAACTTATAAACAAAGACATTGGTAATCTCCAAACTCTGGATCCCACCCAGTTCGGGTTTGTAAAAGGCGGATCATGTCTCCTAAACCTGATAGACTTCTTTGAAGCAGTCACCAAAGCCATAGACAAGGGTAAGGTGGTTCACACAGCCTATCTAGATCTTGCCAAGGCTTTCAAGACCATCCCCCACTCTGGAACTAGTTTTAAATCCCTATGTCACAAGATGGGTTGCCAACTGGCTCACTGACAGAACCCACACTGTAAAAGTAGCAGACTCCAAGTCCGACTTCAGACCAGTGACGAGTGGAGTCCCACAGGGTTCAGTCCTGGGTCCTCTCCTGTTTGGTATCTACTTCTTCTATGTTAGCCTGTACTTCACAGGTCTTTGGCTAACGAAGTTCGCAGATGACTGCAAACTAGGAGGCATAATCGAAACTCCTAACTATGTGGACATCCTACAAAAGGGCTTCACTGAGACAGATGCCTGGTGTCAAAGCCATGGCCTCCAGCTCAATGCTAAAAAGTGCATTGTCATCCCCTTTGGTAAAAACTCTGTACCCATGAACTGCAACATAGGCGGTAGTATACTTAACATTGAAAGTGTGATAAGAGACCTTGGGACACAGGTGGACAGTAGTCTCTCCTTTGATAATCACATCGCCACAGTAGTCAGGAAATCCTTCTACGTGGCACACCTCATCACAAAAGATTTCTCATCCAGAAAAAAAAGGTCATTGTTCCGCTCTACTCATCACTCATTAGACCCATTATAGAGTACAACGCCCCTTTTGGTATGTACCTCACAAGACATCTACAACAACTGGAAAGCCCATAGAAATACCTCACAAAGAGGATTACCGGCCTCCAACAGATGCCCTACGCAGACCGTCTCAAAAAACCTCCAGCTTTACTCTGTCGCATATCGCCTACTCGGAGGTGATCTCTGCCTAACATACAAAGCTATTTCAAACCCAGAGCTGTTGGACATGCTCCACTTAAAGAAATCCCAATCCCTCCGAGCTACACGCTCTAGGGACCTAAACCTTGTCACCACAATAAACCGAACATGCCAGAGGGATAGATTCCTGTCCCAGAGACTTCCCATACTCTGACATAAACTACCTATCTATATCAAACAAAGCTCCTCATTAGCACTCTTCAAGAAAAATCTTGATGATTGGATGGGAAATAGGAAATTCACCCCGGGGAGCACCTCTGTGGCTCTGCTCGACAGTGGCACAGGAAAATAATTTTCTTGGGTGGCAAAAGCCAGGGTGCCTTTTTGGCTGGGCTTGTATAGGCTCCAGGGCCGATAGCCTAGTACCTATCTATGAACAACACATTTGGCAGTCATTGGCCAAACTGCACACTTTTTCAACCAGTATGTCTGAATAATACAGAAGGCAGAAATTCTGTGTAAAAATGCAGTTTTATTTTGTAGATGCTGATAAAAACTGAGATTACAACTCACTTTGCTTTCAACAAACTAGTGAAGCTGTACTTTAGCTATCTTCACCATAAAGTCCAGTCTCTTGCAGTCCTCTGGGAAAACAGGTCCTACCAGCCCTTCTCAACTAATGTATGACAGAAGTATTCACGTGAGTTTAGTCCCATACCATTTCTGCAAGAATCCGTTTGAGCTGTTGAACTCCACAAGTCTTTGGTCCAGGTCTTTGCCTCATATTGAGTCTTCTGATTGAGGAATTTATTTCCTGGCCATCTCTTTCTATGCATCATATAATTGGCAGTTCATTTCTCATTAGCTATTGGAAATGCATTCTTTTACCTTCCCACATGTCAACACCATCACAGGTGAGTGTATTGTCCCTGTGTTGGTGGGCTGATTAACTTAATAACATACTCTTGATCTTTTATATAGAACTACAGTAAGTAGCAAAGGAATAGCAGTTGAGAAATAAAACTTGTCAAGTACGCTTCAAGCATTTTAAGAGTGAGGAAGCAGTGGTGAAGCAATCCATTTCAAGCCAAAAATAATTGCATTTTCAGTAGTAACCCCCATGCAGTCGAATATGGCCCATCACCTGTAATGCCGTTTGACATACACAGTCATTCCAGCATTAACTACCAAAAACTCAAACCTTATATGTTTCCTTTTCTAATAGATAACCAAAATGCACAAAGCATTGGCGAATGTAATTGGTGTATTGCTACTGGGATGTCATCTAATCACCCCACTGTAACTTATTGCCTGACTGCATGAAACCGGCACACTAATTCCCTAAAAGTGCTTTATGTGGCACTCTGACCCCACCCCCCACCTCAACACGGGTACTTTGTCATCCCACCACTTTACTTAAATATACTAAATGCTGTTGCACAACTGTCATTGCAGAAAATCCAATGCATTTTATCATAGTCTGCCTCAAGTCAAAGTTGATAGAAAGTAGGCTGAGTAAATTAAGTCAGCACTTTGCGCTGCACTCGTACACTGTTGGACTCTGTCCTTTTCTTAAAGATCATTCTACATTTACTGGTCAGAGCTAAAAGCACATTACAAGACTGATGGTGCATCTGCTCTCTCTTTCTGGTTATATAACGCAACCTCTTCCTGCCCTGTTTTCATTTACTTAGAGTACTCTGACTTTACTTTTCATTCTGAGTCTTTTTCTGCATGCTAAATCTGATATCCACTCTTTGTATTGTGATTTTTTCGTGCACTCTGTACGTGACGTTGTGTATTTCTTGTGTTTACTTCAGGTGGAGTCTGAAATGGGTCCAGTGCAATTAGTGCTCTAACCTGGTTAACAAATTCAAAGTACATTTTTTTTCTTTGCAGTATATATTGTATCAGGCTTGCACAAATGTGAAGTGAAATACAATATTATCAAAACTTTTTTCTTTCGGCTGCTTCTGTTAGCGGTTATGTTTCCATTTCTTCCTGTTTTCAAAACACGTCTGGAAGTTACATAAACACGTAGACACACACTGGTTATAAAAAGTGTACACACCCCTGTTAAAATGCCAGATTTTTATGATACAAAAAAATGAGACCACAATAAATCATTTCAAAACTTTTCCCACCTTTTAATGTGACCAATATCCTGTACAATTCAATTGAAAAACAAACAAATCTGTTAGGGAAAAATGTAAAAAAATGTACAATTAAGCTCGTTGCATAAGTGTGCACACCCTTAAACTAATACTTTGTTGAAGCACCTTTTGATTTAATTACAGCATTCCGTCTCCTTGGGTAGGAGTCTTGTCAGCATGGCACATCTTGACTTGGCAATATTTGCCCACTCCTCCTTGCAAAAGCGCTCCAAATCTGTCAGATTATGAGGTCATATCTTGTGCACAGCCCTCTTCAGGTCAACCCACAGATTTCCTATTGGATTTAGGTCTGGGTTCTGGCTGGGCCATTCCAAAACTTTAATTTTCTTCTGGTGAAGCCATTCCTTTGTTGATTTGGATGTTTGTTGGGGTCATTGTCATGTTGAAAGGTGAAATTCCTCTTCATCTTCAGCTTTCTTCAGACACCTGAATGACTGGTATTTGGAACTGTTCGTAATTCCCCTCCACCTTGACTAAAGCCCCAGTTCCAGATGAAAAAGCAACCCCAAAGCATGATACTGCCACCACCATGCTTCACTGTGGGGATGGTATACTTTTGTTGATGAGAAATGCTGTTTTTCCGCCAAACGTACCTTTTGGAATTGTGGCCAAAAAATTCAACCTTGGTCTCATCAGACCACAACACATTTTCCCATATGCTTTTGGGAGACTTGATGTTTTGTTTTGCAAAATTTTAGCCAGGCCTGGATGTTTTTTCTGTGTAAGAAACGGCTTTTGTCTTGCAACCCTACATCATAGCCCAGACATATGGAGAATACAGGAGATTGTCACATGTAGTACACAACCAGTACTTGTCAGAAATTCCTGAAGCTCCTTCAGTGTTGCTGTTGTCTCTTGGCAGCCTCCATGACCAGTTTTCGTCTGGTCTTTTCATCAATTTTGGAGGGACATCCAGTTCTTTGCAACGTCACTGTTGTCCCATATTTTCTCCACTTTTGTATGACCGTCTTCACTTTGTCCCATGGTATACCCAGTGCTGTGGAAATTTCTTTGTATCCTTCTCCTGACTGATACCTTTCAACAATGGTGCTTTGTAAGCTGTCTGCAAACCATGGCTTTTGCTGTAGCAGGCAACTGAGTGAATGTCAGGAAAATCCTACTAAGATAGCTGAACTTTATTTGGGGTTAATCAGTCTCTTTAATTGATGGCAGGTGTGTATCCAAGAAGAATGAATGCTGTAATTTAAATCAAAAGATGCTTCAACAAAGTATTAGTTTAAGAGTATGCACAATTACGCAACCAGCTTATTGTATATTTTTTATTTTTTATATTTTCCCCCTAACAGATTTGTTTGTTTTTCAATTGAATTGTGCAAGTTATAGGTCACATTAAAGGTGGGAATATTTTTGAAATGATTTATTGTGGTCTCATTTTTTTATATCACAAAAAAATGGCATTTTAACAGGGGTGTGTACACTTTTTATATCCACTGTATGTATGTTATTTATTTTTATTATTTATTTATTTTTTTATGCGGTACTGCACTGATCTCAATGGACTGTTTGCAGGCACAGCCTAGATGAATTTGATCACATAAATAAACAAAACATGTTTACAGATAACAAGGATATGCTAAAACAACAGCTACATCTTTGCAGATACAAGAATATGCTACAACACTTAGTTCAAGAAGCAGTTTACAATATCAAAGAGCAGTTTACAATATCAAAGCATGGATGGAAAAATGGAATTATGCTTAGCAGAGCTTTTTGGATAAGGTGTAGCCATAATGGCTGAGATGGCTTGTGCTACAGAGACAGCAGCATATAATTACATAGAGGTATGAAGACAGAAGAGACCAGTGGGAATAGTTGCACAAAAGGGTGTGTGTGTGTGTGTGTGTGTGTGTGTGTGTGTGTGTGTGTGTGATATAAAAAGTATAATATAAATTATCTTGACATGCCATCAAGAAGTACATACTTCTATTAGAGTATTAACCCCCCCTTTTCTCCACTTTCTATATGGGATCAGAGTGTCACCACCTCTCTTGATTCAGTGGCTCTTTTTCACCGTCATGCGTGATTGTAGCCGGTCATCTGTCACACAGTTGATCCATGTATTTGCTGGATGTCTTCATTTCCCTCTTACCTTCTTCTTGACTCTTCTAAATCTTCTTCACCAATGTTCTGCACGTGTGCCTGATGCACCATAAGCTGTTCTGTCCGATCTTCTCTACAGTTTTCAGCTCGTTTGGCTTTTGCTGTGATGGCATTTCTTTTTGTCCTGCAGCGTGTATCCTACTGTCAGTCTGAGGCATTACATCTCCATCACCTCTAGCTTCCATTGTCAGTGGGTTATTTACAACACTGGTGCATTATCAGATTCTTTTAAAAAAAAATCTTAAAGCTTGCCATGTTTATGCTGTCACTAAAAAGGATAATAAAACTGTGCACAGTGGTTCTTAAACAAAAAGACAATGACACACCCTAAAACACTCTAGCCCATGTAATATAACCTTAATAAATCTAGCTGTACTTTTAATTTACCTTAAAGCTGCTTAGCAGAATTAAAAAAAAAAGATCTTAAAACATTGACTACATTTCCATTTTATTAGAGTTAAAGAAAAAAAATATACATTATTGCTCTGCGTAGTCAGATAATTTTTCGTAGTAAGTAAAGAAAATAGCTAATTTAAGGTAATGAAGTGTTACTATCATAATATGGATCTGATTCTTGCTGTCTAAACTAATAAGAAAATAAAACTGCAGCTACGTATAACTGTAGATTCAGCATCTTGCCCCCCCCAAGAGAACATCACTGCATTGTCATCAAAAGACAAAATTACTTCAGTTAATCAAAAGTACATCTTACTTCTAGCTTCGCTCAGTGAAACTCTTAACCTACAGACCTCTGTCACAGTCCCATCAAACACCTTCTTACTTTACTGTGAGATGGCAGTATCCACAATTTTTCAGTACTAGCCCCTCTGGTATGGGAATCCTTTCCCCCCATGTAAATGATCACTTCCTTTCTACAAAGCTTTCCATGTTCAACTTGTAAAACAAAACCAAAAAATTTAATTGCAAAGCCTATGTAATGGGTCTATATTGAATGTTCGAACATTACAGTGTCATATGGTCCACACCATATGATTGGATTTTTGAATGTTCGAACGTTGTAACAGAGATGTCTGTAGAGTGCGGAATGGGAAGATTTCCTTTTTCTGCCCTGTAGTGTGATCTCTGAGTTGGTATATTTAAAGAGCAGGGGGTGTGGGGGGTGCAGGGGGGCTTGCCCTCCTGCTTTAAAACGTTAAGGTAGGTGTTTGGTGTAGTTTATTTGTTTTTATTAGATATTCAAACGTTTGAAAGTTCAATCATATTGTGTCGACCATATGGTGGTCAAACTTTCAAACGTTTGTTTATCTAATGTAGATCCTGTGTAACATTTGACTGCAATAATGTAAAGCCATTCTGCTGCCTCTAGACTTTTCTTATATATATCCTACTGTTGTACTCTCCATGAAACTTCCCCTGCCCCCTCCTTTCTCATATTTCCCTCCTTCCTTTCTGTCTGCTGTAACTTTTCCTTTCTTTCTACGTTCTTTTGCCATGTACACCTCTACCTAGTTGTGTATACTGTTTTGAGCATTTGCTGTGTATGCTGCCCTTGAGCCAGTTATGTATCTTGTCTTGCAGTTTAAATGCTGTCTTTAGTTTTTTAGTTGTAATTCTATACTAAATTATAGTACTGTTAGCATGCTTGTAAAACCATTTTTAACTTTTCATAGTTATACATGCATCCAGTTGAAATTGTCAAATTTATCTTCTTTTTGTAGTCTACAGGGCTGAGGTTGAAAATGGTCAATTAGCATCAGCATTCTGCCTCTAATTTTATTTTCATTTATACACAAACATATATTCTAACATAAAACTCACTAAACCACTAAAATACATCAAATGCATAAACTTTCACTTCAGAACAATAATTTACCTTTTCAACTACAGGAGAAAACAACGTGCAAGACTTTGCTTTCATAAAAAGATGTGTACATTTCCTAAAACCTTTTCACTAAAAACGTGGGCAGTTAAATCAGCCCTGCTTACTTGTTTGATACATAGACGAACATGCTTTGTATAGTGTGAGTAAAGAAATGCTGCTGCTTTGAGCTTGTGCTTCTGAGATCCTTAACTGGATGCTGACAACAGATAAGAGGTTAAACCTGCACAAGTCCGAGTTGTTGATTTCCAGCATATGTCATCTGTTGTCTGTTTGCATCAGCCATCTTCTGTTTGGGAGCATATGACCAGGTGTGTATCTTAGGGGTGGGCATTAATGTCGAGCTGACAATTCAGTTAATATGTCAGCAGCTGATGTCATATTATATTTCATCTGAGGAATGTGTAATTAAAACACCTTGAGATTAGCCTGCATCATGTGTAGATTCTCCTGTATTTGTTTCAGTATGGATTACTCTAGTGGATTTTTCTGTGGCCTTCTGGGGTGGAACTCCAGTGGCTTCTTCTGAAAACTGCTGCGGCCTGAATATTGAGTAGAGCTGCTTCATCTTCCTCATTACCTTTGCTGCTGCTTTTGTTATGCTGGAACATGCCATCGGCACTATTAATGTATGTCACTGTTTTTGATGAGCCACTTGTTTTCAAAGTTTTTATTGATCCCTCCTGCCACAGTGGACTCGCTGTCTGCTTCTGCAGGTGGATCACAGAATGAAGATAGATTTTGTGTGCGCGTGTGTGTCTGTGTGGTCTCCTACTCTGCATTAGTCCGTTTATATAGCTGTCTAAAGAGGAAGTAGAAGTCCGTGGTCTTTAAATCGCAAAAACCCACACGTGAGTCAAGTGTTTTGAAATTCTTAAACATGGTCTTTGCCCTGTTTATTCATTTAATGCTTCACATTTTAAGAATGTACACAACGTGCTCAATTAGTAATGGTTGTAATATCATGGTAACTGCATACTAGAAATAAGGTGTAAAGATGTTTAACTTTCAGCTTTAAATTGCGTTCCTTTTGACTGCTGTGTGCATGTGATAAATAAGTAGATGATCTGGCATTACTTGCCCTTTTATAGTGTTTATTTTACCCCTTAAAAATGGCATCACATAGGTTCATAGGTTCATACTAGGCTATCTGCCCTGGGGCAATTATAAGCTTAGCCCGATTTTGTTTGGCTTACGCCACCCCTTGATTTGAGTATACTGTGCCCTTTTTATGGTTTAGTTTACTGTGCCTCTGTCTAATAGTGACATGGAAGTAATCCCCGGAACAAACCTACGATCCCCCAGAGATTCAATGAGGTGCTCTGCCTAACATGAATTGGAATTCTATTCCAGAGCAAAGGGAGCCACTGGGTTATGAATCTGTCCCTCCAGCAAGTCCTATTTATTTCTGTGCTGAGTTTCAAGTCCCTCGAGCGTGTGGCTCTAAGGGATTTAGATTTACTGAGGTGGAGCATGTCCATTAATTCTGGATTGGACATAGCTTTATATGTCAGGCACAGATCGCCTCGAAGTAGGCGGTATGCAACTGAGTAGAGCTGGAGTTTTTTTAACCGAGCAGCATATGGCATCTGTTTGAGTCCCTTGATCCTCTTGGTGAGGTACTTTTGGGGTCTTTCTAATTGCTGCAGGTGTCTGGTAAGGTACATCCCAAAAGGGGCATTGTATTCTATGATGGGCCTGATGAGGGATGAATAAAGGGGCACGATTACCTCTCTTGATCTAGATATGAATCCTTTCATGATGAGGTGGGCCATGTAGAAGGTCTTTCTAACCACTTTGGCAATGTGGTTGTCAAAGGAGAGATTGCTATCAATTTGGGTCCCCAGATCCCTAATTACTTTCTCTGTGCTTAATGGTTTACCGCCTATGTGGTAGTTTGTGGGCACATTGTTTTTGCCAAAGGGTATGACTATACACTTTTTGGCATTTAGCTTTAGACCATGGCTCCGGCACCAGTTATCCGTCTCTGTGAGACCTTTTTGAAGGATGTTTGTGTCAGCTGGAGAGTCTATTATGGCGCCCTTCTATATTTTTAACTTTGTCATTTCAAATGCTTCTGTAAAACCAGTGAAATCTCTTTTTTGAAGCAAATAACCTCTGCTCTTTATCTTCTTAAGATCATTTTTGACAGCATTGTTGTTCACCTCTTTTGTGTAATGTTTTTGTGCATTGTAAACTATGGGATGTGCAGGACATTGTTGAGATCATGTTAACCTTCAGTGCCTTGTGGTAACTAGTTAGGATTAGCTTTGAGAAAGGTACATGGATGTTGAGTGTAATTGCTGACAGTATAGTTTAGAAGAGTTGCCAGTTTTAGAGGTCATGCATGTACACACCCCTGGATATATATTTGATGTTTTACTGATGCTTTTTATGAGAGTTGAATGAACTCCCCTGATTTTATACTTTCACTTATTTTTCAGGTGCCGTAATTAACCTGCTTTCAGAGGAGTGGTGAGCAGTTGTTTGCAGAGTGGCGACTCTCTCACACACGCTTCCCATGCATTTCATCCTGCAGTAATGAAGGGGTGAGTCCTGCAATGCTTTGCTAATGTACGTATGTACAGCGTGGTCTAAGTAAAGGTTAACCATTGGTTCATTGAAAAGGTTCTTTCCTCGTATTCTTTGGCATCTAAGTTAAGTTATGGGATTGCTTTTTGTTTTATATTTCTTCAGTTTCAAAGGAGGTATGAGCAGGCATGGCTTGTTAGTCCATCCCTCCTTCTGCCTCCAGCAGATACCCGAGCTGTTAATCAGTTTCGGGTTTTGTAGTCCTACCTTTCATCTCTGTATGCCTTTGGGGCTGTCTAGCCAGTTCAATATGTTGTCGAAGTTGCTCTGTAGTTTATGCTGGAGTTTGGATAATGCACATTTGGAATGAATAACCATAATGTCATCTGCTTATATTGCACAGTTACTGTGCAAGTGGTTACTTACCTGGAGTGGAAAGTTGGTGTTCCGGGATGTTAGTGTTGTGTGGTCGTCAGCCTTTTTCTCTTGGCGTTTTGGAAGTCGGGTAAGTGAAGTTCAGGTTTCTGAAGGGGGACCCAGTACAACAGTAATGCAGAAGTTAAAGAAATAGAAACTTTGGGTTGCTTGGAAAAAGATACAACAATATAAAGAGCACCTATAGGATTTTTGAAAGATATATATATATATATATATATATATATATATATATATATATATATATAAAAAAAAAAAAAGAAACATAGACATGGGAAAGATAGATCTGATATGATGTAGTGTTTATTTAAAGGAGATAGCCAAACTAATCGATACAAAAAAGCATCTCCAAAGATATTTGATGAGAAATGATAGGCAAAGACACCCAGATATGGAAAATTTCACAATCCAAAAAATGTGATCACAAAGGGGGAGGAGCATAGCATTGAGGATTAGTAATGGAAAAGTTAAAGAAATACAAACTGAAGTTATGGATTACTTGCGCAGTGAAGGATTTAGTGTAGAAAATCTAGCTCTAGTAATGTCACAGCATGATGGAGCACTGAGTCCCCAAAGTAAGGAGAACAGGTGGAATGGGAAGCATCTGATTATTTGCTACATGAAGACACTCTGGAATCTTCAGTAGGGGACCAGTAGAAAAGTTCAGTTGGAGTTTCACAGCAAGGGAAGGAGCAAGGAACAGTTGCAACTCGGACTTGATTCAGTGTTGTGGAGTGATAGAAGCAACACCCAGTATCCGAACAGACCAGACTCTTATCGTACACTATTGCAAATAATGAACTAAAGATTTCAGCACAGGCAGAAAAAACTTAGATATGCAGATAAATATAAAGGAAAAGTACAAAATAAAGAATTCATTGATGACCTGAAAAGCTTTATGGAAAATTTGGAAACAAAGCAAAAGGAATAGAAACACCACCCAAAAAAAAGAAATACACATTTTGGAGAAATATCTATGAAGACTAAAAGTAAAAAAATGGTAAGAAGTTCAGATGTATACGATATGAAATGGGATGATGTAACAGAAAGAGAAATTGAAACAAAATTAAGAAATGCTCCTAAATGAAAACCCAAAGCCCAAATGCGGTAACTAACTGCTGGCTAAAAGTGTTAACATATCCCCGAGTAAGAACTACTTGTATGCACATCCTGAACAGACACCAGCCCGGTTAACAACAGTAAAAATGGTACTTCTCCTTAAGAGTGAACCTGCAAGCTGTCCTAAAAGCTACAGACCAATAACTTCCCTTCCAGAAATGTATAAACTATATGTAGTGGAATTGATGCTGACTGAGTTTTATAGTCATTTAGGATAAAACTCAAATCAAGGCAGTAGAACAAAAGGGTGACTAAAGAAAGTAATATGGAACAAAGGATCTTTTTATTTATTTTTATTTACATTTGTTGACCGGGCTAGTCTAACTGGATACATGTCCATTTTCAGTAGAGGCCCGGGGAGAAAAGCTCCAAGCATAGACAGAAAATGTATTCTACAATATTAATATAAAAAAAATAAGGTATTATCAAGTACAGATAATAATATATGTAAAGGAAAAACAAAAAATATTGTGTGCCGAGTTCTTTAGAGGGGAATGAGCTAAGATCAAATACAGAAGAATAAACAATATTTGACAGGGAAAAAAAACAGAGTAATACATTTTAAAAAAGTTATAAAAAGTTTTTTTTTTTTTTTTTTGTTAGTACAGGTAGGAAACATAGTGCAGCAAAAAGGACATCAAAAGGTTTGAGCAATATAGTACGGACATCGAAAGGTTTGAGCAATATAGTACACTGGAGAAGTGAAGTAAAAGGGAGAGCAGGAATGGGTAAAGTGGAAAATCAGTCAGGGTTTGTGCAGGGACAAAGCTAGTGAGTTTTAAGATACTATTTGAGATGTTTTTTTAAAAAGATGTGTGGAAGAGAGAGTAGAAAGTTCTTTTATTGTTCTTTTTATTGTTGAAGTTGTGATGGAGAATTGTAAAAAGAGGAAGAATCTAAGTATGGCATGGATAGAATACAAAAAAGCATTTGACAGCATCTCACATTCATGGATGAAGGAGTGCTTACAGATGTAAAAGATATGGCATACGGTTGATCAGCTGCATTTGAGTGCCCATAAAAACAGTGGCAAACCACTTTGCAGCTAAGCTGTGATAAAGGACAAGTTATTATCTTGGGGATAAAAATTTAAAGGGGGATATTCCAGGGTGACACTTTCACCACTGCTGTTGGTCCAAGAAGACAACAAAATGTAAAGAGTTCTCATCATCTTTCTGTAGATAATTTAAAACTGTATAGTTCATCAGATGATTTGGTCTTGATAAATGTGCATAAATGTGCAAAAGTAACATTTAAAGCAGGAAAGCTGCAGCACCAAGAACATATCCGTCTGAGACAGGAGTGTGATACATGAAGAAATTTTGAGCAGGAGGGAGTGTGAAAATATTTGGAAATTGATGAAGGATTGACGATAAGACATTGAACGCGTGCAAACAAAACTCAAGAATATTTTGGTAGATTAAAATTTAATACGGAAAACATCTGTGACATCTGGGAACTAAGTCCAAACTATAAACTGATTTTACTTTTCCTGTTCTAGCTTACAGTTTTGGGGTGATTGACTAATATACCTCAAAAGGATCAGTTGAAAACAGAAAAACAAAAATATGCTTAACTGTTATTGAATGATACATAAAAATCGGTTTATACCAGGGTTATATATTCCAGTTGATTACTTGACTAGATATGCAGTCATGGGACTGCTTACATAATCTGCTGACTTCACCAAATCTAAACATAGTGAAAGGTTAACGTGAGGAGAACAAGTCTAAGATGAGCATTTCGGCGTCAAGCAGAAATGGAAATTAAACCAGAAATAGATAAACACCAAGCAGCAACTGAATGTGCCAAACAAAAGAAAGAAAACATAAGGAGAAGGATCAGATGAAAAGGAAAGAAAATGGAAAACAAATAAATCCAATTGCAAGCACAGAAAACTTCTGAAACAACCTCATATCGATCAGGTCTGGATCTGACACAGGAATATTTAAGGAAAGGTGAATTTAAACCAAAAGATGAAAGGTTAATATTGGCAGCCCATGACAGACTATGTACACGTTGGTGTACAAAGTCCATTGCAGGAGAAAGTCAAGTGCAGGTTCTGTAAAACAGAACTGTAAACAGTCACACATTTTGTTGCTGGGTGTGATACACTAACGGCAGAGGACCTATATATTAAAAAGCATAGTAATGTGGCAAGATGACTGCACTGGGGGTTGTGCAGACATTACAATATTAAAATAGCTGGATAAGCATTGGAAACACGAGCCACAAAGCATTATAGAGAATGAGAGTTTATATCACATGGGACCACTCATTACCAACAATTCAAAAACAGATGGAAGAAAAACAGAGTAGTCCATGAAAAGAAGACAAAAGTAGCACCAATCATAGCACCAATCATTAAAATTGTTACACACAGTGATTACAGTGTCTTGCGTACAGTGAAACAGTCATAAAATTGCAGGCAGAAACCAGGGCAGTGTGGAAAAAGGATATACAGAGAGTTCCAACAGTAAGTAGCAAGAGCAATGGATCTCATAAAAAATAATTTGTAGTCTTATTTAGATATGCTGCTTATGAATTACTGAAGGAGTCAGTTCTGGGCACATTGTGGGTTCTGCGAAGAGCACTTTGGCTAACATCAAAGACTGAAACAGTAGTAATTTCACAAACTTTAATTATACTTTGACTTGGGAATGGGGTCAATTCCCGACATGGTATTAGTAACCCAAAAGACTTGGAGAAATTAAACTGAGATACACATACATATAGACATCCATACAGCTGCAAGCATGTCTCTGCAGACATGCACACACACAGGGACACAAGTAAGTGGCTTCACAGTATATATCCATAGCTTCAACAGCCAAGATCTTTCCATTGAAACAAATGGGTGAGTGCTGCCAAAAGATGGAGTACACTTTTTCCACATCATGCCTCAAGTAGCACAATAACATTGTTATCTGACTTGCTCTACAGTGCTGTTCAGATGGCAGTGATGTTTGGAACTTAGCCAAGACCCCCCCCCCAAACTGTTGCATTTTTATATGACTTTACCAGTGGACTGCTGTCTGTCCTACAGGCCATGTGCTTCTTGCCACTGTAACAGTTCAGTGGCCTCTAACTCTTAACTGGAGGATAGCTCACTGTGGAAGCCTTTGGATGATGGGTTTTCACACTGCATTGAGCCCTTATAAATCTCAGGGTTACTGTGTCAGAAAATCCTGTTTTGAATAGTCTTAATTGTATTGGAAGAATTTGCCAGAGTCAGGATTAGTGTCCTTAATTGTATACCAGTCAGTGCTGAGAAACTCTTAAGTCAAGGAATAGCTGAGACTCTTTTTGTAAATGACCTTGTGTATTTTATAGGTGGTTTCTTTTCTTTTGTCTTGAATAATCAGTTTGTGATTATGTGATTGGTACTCACGTAAACCCTTGGGTAAAAGACTGCAGAGGCCTGCATTATGTACACGTGCTGTCTGACTAACTGAATGGGTTTTAAAATTAGAGAAAAAGCCAGGAAAGTACTATTTTTTTTGTGCCTGCACTTAAGTTGCCTAACTGATTTAGCCACTTAGAGCTGTTTCTTGTATTACCTGTATGCATTTTTATAATCTGTTGGGGTGATATTGAGGCCTTCTTGGATTTAAATTCTGATTTGATTTATGTGATATACTAATTACTAAAGGTCCTGAGTAGCTTAAGAGCACTTGTACTTTAGAATTCATTTGATTTTCTTTGGTTCTTTTGTTCTTGGATAATACTTACTGCACCAAGCAGAGCTCAGGAACTCTGTACATGTGTTTACATAGTGGGTATTTACGTAACTTGTTGTTGAAAAAGTCTTCTCTTGTACTGTTGAAAGGGTACCTTTTTAACTCCTGCAAATGAGTTATCCGCTTCTCCATTGTCCAAATACCTTTCACACTGGGCTAAGATTGACATGAGTTGACTTGAGTGGATTTCTGCAATCCTTCTCTTAGCTGAACAGTTCTGTGTTTCTCTAGTCTGACAGACATCTCCCCATATTATTCCCCCTGCCCTTCTTTAGTTCCTCACTAACCTGTGTCACACGGCAGTGCTGGTCATCATGGGGATGCTGCAGACTGATCATCCTTCTGTTGCCAGCCTTGTAGAGTGTGGTACTGTAAGGCTGTGTGACGTTACCTCATTCTAGATGAAGACAAACTCTAGCTTAACAAAAAGGACTTAAGTCTGTGAGAGGTATAAGTAACTAAACTGGTACCGTTCCCCTCTCAGGCAGTAGGTTAACACTCTTACCCTTTCCCACACCTGTGACTCATCTAAATGCTGTAATATGACTGCCTTATGCTGATGCAATTAAATAATCTCTGAACAAGTCTAATGCTCATAATCTAGGCTTTTTCTTGAACCCTCCAATCCACCTCCTTCACACTATACTGCCTCAACAGGTTTAAGCCAACATGTACACCACATTCTGAGAGTACAGTAAATGTGGCTACAAAAAGGGGTCACACAACCAGCATGCAGAAGTCCTTGAGGCAGCAGGACTACACTTGTACATCTGGGAACACCTCGGTTATGGGTGACTCCATATTTAGACATGCACCTGCTCCATTCACCAGGCAGAACATAGACAAAATGACTGTTAACTCTCTCTGTCTCTCTTTCGGGTGTCGGGATCCACAAAACCACTAGGGCCCTCAAGTCCTTTCACCCCAGTTACACATATGACCTAATCACAGCACACTTGAAGTGAATGATTTGAGATGCACCACTCTCTTATGGAGAGCGATGTGATGGACTGTTTTAGAATGTGTACATCTGAACTGATTTTGAAACTGCTATTGAGCAGTATCCTGCTGTCGCCAAGAATGAAGTGTCGGTACAAACCAAAGGTAGTAGACTAGAATTATTTGCTCAGCTATTGGTGTCATTAATAAGCGATCCAACATACAGTGGATATAAAAGGTTTACACACCCCTGTTAAAATGCTAGGTTTTTGTGATATAAAAAAATGTGACCACAATAAATCATTTCAAAACTTTTCCCACCTGTAATGTGACCTATAACCTGTACAATTCAATTGAAAAACAAATCTATTAGGGGGAAAAATATAAAAAATAAAAAACGTACAATAAGCTGGTTGCACAAGTGTGCACACCATTAAACTAATACTTTATTGAAGCACCTTTTGATTTGATTACAGCATTCAGTCTTCTTGGGTACACACTTGCCATCAATTAAAAAGACTGTGATTAACCCCAAATAAAGTTCAGCTGTCGTAGTAGGATTTTCCTGACATTTACTCAGTTGCCTGCTACAGCAAAAGCCATGGTTCAGAGAGGGCTTACAAAGCAACAAAGGGATCTCATTGTTGAATGGTATCAGTCAGGCGAAGGGTACAAAACAGTTTCCACAGCATTGGATATACCATGGAACACAGTGAAGACAGTCCATCAAAAAGTGGAGAAAATATGGGACAACAGTGACATTGCAGGGAACTGAACGTCCCTCCAAAATTGATGACAAGACAAAAACTGGTCAGGGAGGCTGCCAAGAGACATACAGCAACACTGAAGAAGCTGCAGGAATTTCTGGCAAGTACTGGTTGTGTACTACATGTGACAAGAATCTACCATATTCTCCATATGTCTGGGCTGTGGGGTAGGGTTGCAAGACGGAAGCCTTTTCTTACACAGAAAAACATCCAGGCCCGGCTAAAATTTGCATAACCATACATCACGTCTCCCAAAGGTATGTGGAAAAATGTGTTATGGCCTGATGAGATCAAGCTTGAACGCTTTGGCCACAATTCCAAAAGGTACTTTTGGCACAAAAACAGCACTTTGCATCACCAAAAGAACACTATCCCCACTGTGAAGCATGGTGGTGGCAGTATCATCCTTTGGGGTTGCTTTTCTTCATCTGGAACTGGGGCTTTAGTCAAGGTGGAGGGAATTATGAACAGTTCCAAATACCAGTCACTTTTGGCCCAAAGTCTTCAGGCGTCTGCTAGAAAGCTGAAGATGAAGAGGAATTTCACCTTTCAACACGACAATGACCCTAAGCATACATCCAAAACAACAAAAGGAAGGCTTCACCAGAAGAAAATTAAAGTTTTGGAATGGCCCAGCCAAAGCCCAGACCCAAATCCAGTAGAAAATCTCTGGGGTGGCCTGAAGAGGGCTGTGCACAAAAGATGCCCTCGCAATCTGACAGATATGGAGCACTTTTGCAAGGAAGAGTGAGCAAATATTGCCAAGTCAAGATGTGCCATGCTGACTGCTACCTAAGAAGACTGAATACTGTTATTAAATCAAAAGGTGCTTCAACAAAGTATTAGTTTAAGGGTGTGCACACTTATGCAACCAGATTATTGTATGTTTTTTTTATTTTTTCCCTAATAGATTTGTTTGTTTTTCAATTTAATTGTACAGGTTATATGTCACATTAAAGGTGAGAAAAGTTCTGAAATGATTTATTTTGGTCTCATTCTTTTATATCACAAAAACCTTGCATTGTAACAGGAGTGTGTAAACTTTTCATATCCACTGTACATATGCCCTGGATGAGATGATTGATTATCTCTAGCAAAGCAGCTGGGGTTCTCTCAGTCTCTTTCCTCATGATTTCAATATATTTTCGGTACTTTCTTCCAATAGTGTCTTTTAAGCAAGGTCAGTGTCTGTGAATTACCTGCACAGTCAATCAAAACTCTGTTAAGGTGGTAGTGCTTGATGCTAGAAGCCTTAACTTAAAGTTTGCATTCTTTTCTGTAAGCATTCCTAACTTGGGTGGGGGTAGATATTTATATGTGCGCACACACATGTATACAGAAACGTGTGCATATATAATATATGTTCACACGCACATGTATACAGAAACGTGTGCATATATAATATATATATATACGTATATGTTCACACGCACATGTATACAGAAACGTGTGCATATATAATTCCCTGTAAGCATTCCTAACTTGATATATGTTCGCATATATAATATATGTTCACACGCACATGTATACAGAAACGTGTGCATATATAATATATATATACGTATATGTTCACACGCACATGTATACAGAAACGTGTGCATATATAATATATACGTATATGTTCACACGCACATGTATACAGAAACGTGTGCATATATAATATGTATGTATATTTTCACATGCGCATGTATACAGAAACGTGTGCATATATAATATATACGTATATGTTCACAAGTAAGTACCAGGCTAGCTGCCCTTGTGGCCATTTTCAGCCTAGCCAGTTTCCCTTTTTGTGCTTGAATGAACCCGTCCCATTAGGTTAGACATTGGCCTTGCCAATCCCATGGTCGATAATTATATATTACCTAATGAGAATAACTGGGATCAAACCATGGATAATTTGAGGGCACTTGTGCATGAGGAGCTGCCTCTGTCCATTAGTAGTTCAGGGGCAGTACTAGTAGTACATATATATATCTGTACATGTACGCGATCTCAACCTTGACAGCCCCACCATACAGTGGTTTAAAAGCTATCTGGACAATCACCAACAATCTGTCAAATGGACTAACTGCCTATCCCCCCCCCCCCCGATTACCAGTCACAGTTGGTGTACCCCAAGGCTCCATCCTAGGCCCCCTACTGTTCAACATCTTACAAATCAACTCCATTCCGCAACTACAGGTGCCAAAGTTGTCCAATACGCCGACGGTACAGCCCTAATCTGCTCCGCATCGTACAGCCCTAATCTGCTCCGCATCCAACATTAAACTTCTACAACAAAAAAAACAACAATCCTTCACTGAACTAGAATATTGGCTTAATAATTCCCAGCTAATATTAAACCCCCAAAAAATGCAGCTTATGCTATTCCACCCTACCAAAACTCAGGATGTTACTTTTCCATATCCTCCGGTATTAGGACTGTCATCACCTCAGTACCAGAAGCTAAGTTACTTGGGTTCACCATTGACCAACAACTAAAGTACAACAAATGCATATCCCTCACTGTCGCCAAAGTCCACAAAAAGTTAGGGACCCTATATCGCTGCAAACGATACCTAACTTAAGCTCAAATCACCATAGCCAAAACCCACCTGCTAGCAACTATCCTATATGCATGTCCAGTACTAACTAACTTAAATAAAACTGACCTTAGCAAACTTTCCACATGCTGTAACAAAATCGCCAGATTCGCTGCCAACACCAGTTCACGGTCCCACCACTGCCAATCCCTGAACAAACTGCAATGGTTAGAATTCCCACATTTACTACAATACCATCAACTTAACCTAGCACACCAAATACTATACTATCCTGGAAAAACCCTGCTCTGTCCAGCCTCATAACAGTCTACAACCCTAATAGGCAATTACAATCTACCAGTAAAGCCCTCCTAGAAAGTGTCCAATGTGTAAATAGCTCGGGCAACTCCCTCTTCACCAATGAAGTTGCAAAAAACTGGAATGTCCTGCCTCCTGACCTCAGACTTCAAACATGTACAACCACCTTCAAAACCCATTTAAAAATCATACGTACAAACCAATCATTTATGTAGCTGCAAAGAACCTCCCTGAACTCCTAATCTGCTAATGGAGGGTATTTGCAGGAGGATCGCTCTGTTCTCCCATTCTGCTTATGGGGAGTCCACTCAATCTATTGGATTTCTCCCTCTCTCTTTGTTCATATTGTAATATTGTTTACATGCGTATAGTATACTGTAACGCTATTTGACTGTAGAGTAGTACTCTTATTCTTGTACAGAATTCCAGTGTATTAACCTTTTACATTTTGTAAACTGTGTTATTGCTATATATATATTGTTTATATTCTGTAAGTTTTTCTGTGCCCCCCCCCCCCCCCCCCAGGACTCCGCTGAAAACTAACACTAGTTCTCCAGTTGGACCATCCTGGTAAACAAATGATAAATAAAATGAAAAAAAAATATATGTGTAGTTTCTGAAACTTGGTTTCAGCACAGCAGTAGCACCCCTGCTGTGCAGAGCTTCAGTGCCAGCCACTCTGGTACTTTTCCTTTTCTTACCAACACATTAAACAGTGGAGCATAGTAAGCAAAAACAATGAGAGCAGTTACATTTTTTCTCAGTCTGTGCTTCATGACTGCTTAATATGCTGCTGTGAAGCTATAGACTGGATGCCAGGCTCTCCATGTACACTAATACTCTGTTGGTGAAGGCCTGTTCTCCAGTAATGTATCATGGGGCTGTATCTAAGCCACTGTAAATAAAGACTGGCACCAACAGTTGTTGGGTTTAGAGCCACGGTGGTGCAAGCGGTAGCATTGCCGCCTCACAGCAAAAGGTTCTCCTGTTTGATTCTCGGCTGGAGCGCCTTCTGTGTGGAGTCTGCATGCCCTCCCCGCAGTTGAGTGGAGTTCGAAAGACATGCGTAAATGGGCGTACCTTCGTTGAAGGTTGGGCGTCAGGCTGCCACCTCGGCACCGTAAAAATCTACTGCCAATCATTAGCGGACCAGAGTTACGCTGTGGTGACCCCTAACCGGGAAAAACCGAAAGAAGAACAAACAAACAAACCAACAGTTGTTGGGCTTTTGTGAGCTGCAAGGAAACAGACACACAGCAGGGGCAAAAATGCTGCTGACAGGATGCATTTTGAGTTTTAGAAAAATTTATAGCTGCAGGCATTAACACAGAAGATGCCAACAACAATGTACTGATGGACATACAATGCTACATGGCAAGACTGCACAGCCATCACTTGGTAGAGGGAAAGGGATACAGAGACCATGGAGGTGTAAACAGTAAAACATACCTTTTTGTAACGCAAGTCACAAGTTATTTTGTGTACAGCCCTAATAAAGAACAAAAAAAATGCACCATCACCTGCATCGTAGTTAATAACTGCCACAGATCACGCACTTTAATAGGGCAGATTGACTAACTACTATAGGTAAAGGTAATACAACCTTTATAATCACAGTGACACAAACTGCAGTTGTACAACAAAGCAGGGTCTGCTATGATAAATGTAGAGCATACTGCATGGTTAGCATTTATACAGCTATGACTAGAAACAAAATGCAGTGGTAGCATAATATCCCCCTTTCCCAGTTCTGCACAGAACATGCATTAAATCATTGTGTATTTAATGTTTCAGTTGTACTAGAGTGCAAATCAGAACCCATTTAACCAACAAAGCAGATAATACCTAAAATATTTTATTGTACAATCATACCCATGAGTGTAACAAAAGCTGTAAGAGATAGTAAATACAACGGCTATGGAATTACAGCTGTATTATGATGTGCTGATCCTTGGTATGTTCATCTTCTCCCTAAAGAACAGACTGTAACAGAGAATAGAAAAACAGCATGTAAATACATGTACAAGGAGGAAGTATATAGCTAGGCTAAGTGGGTATTTTAAATGGTCATTCGCAATTGTATTACAGAATGCAATATTAGCAGGTGACAGCTAATCAAACTAGATCACTTGGTTGTTGAACCTCCTCCACCATAGTGTTAGTCAGGCTGCATGTGCACAATAGAGGTTGACTTCAAGCAGGAGGGCAGCCAGTAAGACTACAGTATATTTAAGAAAATGTTGTAATAATCTCTGAAAATTCAAATACTGCAGACTGGCACTGGCAATGTGTTTTAGTGGCCCAACCTTATACAGTTAATAAGCTAGTGTAACTAAAGATTGGCATGAACCTTTGCTCTTTTCTGTGTAAGTTATGGGAAAATTGACACACTGCAGGGATGTGAATCCTGAGGGAGCAGTTTTTGTTTTTCTCAAAATATAGCTCCAGTCATTAGTTGTTACCCTCCACAGAAGCTATTTATTATTTATTTTACTTTATTTATTTATTTGTCTAACTGGATACATGTCCATTTTCAGTAGAGTAAATACAGCTAAATTAACAAATTACTGTGAGTCAAGCATATAAACAAAATCAATACAAAAAATAAAAGCAAAAACAGACTGATTTACAGGATAAATTTTAACAATTCAAAGTAAATTGTCAGTATAGAATTCAATCTTAACAGTAGATGCAGTTCATATGGCAGAACTAAAAAACAAAAACATATATAAGATCAGAGTTTAGGGTGACTATAGAGCTAGTCAGGTTTGGAACAGTAACATAGCCAGTGAGATTTGAGATATACTTTCAGATTGTTTTTGAAAATGGATAGTGAGGGAAGTGTAGAAATTTCATTTGGTAGAAGATTCAGTCACCGCCTTGTTGTTTGTTTTGGTAGAACTAGCTAAGAGTTTATGTGAAGACCTAAGGGAATCTAGGTTCTTATAGGGAGTGATTAGTGTGGATAGAGCTGGTGTTTTGGATGGTGTGTAAAGGGTTTTGTGAGCTATAGTTAGTTGATGGAATTTGATTAGGTTCTGTAGTTCAAGCCAGCCTAGCTGTTTTAAATTGAGGCAATGATGGGGCAAATCTGGCAATGTTATTATAGGACCTTTCCAGTTTGCTGAGGTTGTGTTTAGATAGTTTAGTAAAGATGGTTGAGGCATATAGAAGTAGGAGAAAGGATTTAATCTATTAACTGATTTTATAGTATTGTTTATATGTATATCGAAGTTTAGTTTATTGTCGATGGTGACTCCTAGTAGTTTAGTGGTAGCTTCAGGATATAATAGTTTTGTTGATAGAAGTGACTGTGAAATAGAATTTGCTGGTGGGAGAGAATAGAAGGAGTTTAGTCTTTTGGGGTTTAAGAGAAGGCATCTGTGAGTAAACCATTTCTCTACTGTGTTGAACACTTGTTGGGTAAGGTATAGAATCATCTGCATATTGTATACAAGAGGCTTGAGGGATGGCTAGGTGGAGGTCATTGATGAAAATGTTGACTGGTAAGTGGGTAGAGAGGGACTTGTGCCATAGTACTGCCTGCTGTCTATTGTCAAGGTAGGACTGAAACCACTGTATGGAGGATGAATCAAGTGATGGGGATTTTATTATGGTAATGAGAATTTGGTGATTCACCATGTCAAAAGCTTTAGATAAGTCAATGAATAGGGCAGAAGAGAGTTTGTTTAGACTACGGTGTTTGTTGATAGTATCTGTAAAGGAGAGAAGGGCAATAATAAAATAATAAAAGGAGAGAAGCTAGCAATAATGGGTCTCTGTCAGCTCATCTTGTAGAACGTATCATCTCGTCGACAATGTAGGCTGTTGAACCATTCTGACTGAGATTGTGTGTGTGTGTACATATACGTATATAATATAGTTTGCCATTAAAATGTCACAATGTACTTGTGTGACTCTTTACTTACCTGACTTGAAATGTCAGAAACTGCAAAGCCGAATGCTCAGAAGAGCGAACCTGGAAGACCAAAAAAAAAAGTCTACAAAGGAATGTTGACTTTGTGAGAAACACCTGTCACTTCTGGACGTCTCCAGCCATTATGCAGGGGGGCAAGCCCCCTGTGCCCCCCCCACATCACTTGCTAATTATATATACTAACTCCGAGATCGCAGTACAGTCCCGGTCCCCATTGTAGTGCAATCTGCACTCAAAATGCTGAGTGAATGCACACTCGCATTCACTGTTATGAGTTTGGCATTTTTCTGTTTGCTGATTCGAACTCTTAAAAACATACTTCGCTCATTTGAGAGTTGAACAAGTGCACCTTGACATTTTAAATGTCAACCAACCATTAATATATGCACGTGTATATGTGTGTGTGTGTGTAAAATATACATGGATTCACTTTAGAACATTGAGAGCCCATAACATTGAAATTCAAAACATTGAGACCAAAATCGTGAAAAGCAACATGTACTGTATTCCAGCACAACTACATACAGAAGCAAAAACACAGAACAAAACAGCAAACATAGCATTACGCACTTCTTGA
>NC_056751.1:667260776-667368276 GCF_019279795.1 Protopterus annectens | reverse complement strand
TTTCATTTCCCAATGCATGTAATTGTTTATGAAATTTGTTCTTCCTTGGAACCACTCCAAAAGTAGGCATTGCCATACCTAGTGAAGTTTGAGCAGTAGATTAATGCAGTTAGTTTATATTTTAGTAAAAGTCCGAAATTAGCGGTCCACATTTAAGATGAACAAAATGCATAGCTCACTATTCATTAATGTTGGGGTGTTACACATTTGTAGATTCCTGTTCCGTATTGTACAACCTAGTCTTCCACTTTTGGGCTGCCAATTGTAGACTAGATAAATCAGACTGATAACTTGTAGGGATAATTTCTATCATGCAATTTTTCTCTGTCAATATCCCCTTCTGTTGTTGTCTTACATACAAGTTCAGTCTTATTTTTTTTCTTATTCTGTATACCTCATCCAACTTCAGCACTCATCCATCCTTACTCGCATGAATCAAGAGTGATTGTATATCTCACTTCCTTCTATATGTTATGTTTGACTTGTTATTTGACTTAATTTCTTCTTCACCTATTATGCTTTTGTACAGTGTACGTAGATGCATAATAGAAGACTGTATTTATTTTAAGTTTTACATTCTTAGCTCTAAAAAGTTTAGCTTGCACTACTTCGTCTTTCTGCTTATTTCTTTAAAGCATATATTTTTTAAACATGTAAAGTAGTATGTCTTTCTTTCTTTGTAAATGTACATTGATGCTCCAGCTGAATGAAAAAAGGGCACCATTATCCCCTTGCACAAAGGTGGTGCTTCCACTGACCCCAGGAAACTATAGATCTATTAACTGATTAGCCTTATCTGCAAGGCCATGGAGAGAATCCTCATGGACCTTATCAACAAAGATTTTGGCAACCTCTAAACACTTGACCCTACTCAAGTCAGATTTGTCAAAGGGAGATCATGCCTTTCTAAACCTGGTGGACTTCTTTGAGACAGTCACCAGGGCCCTTGAGGGGAAATCTGTGCACACAGCCTACCTAGACTTAGCCAAGCTTTTGTTACTAGCCCCCACTCGGGCATAATTGACAAACTCATCCAACTAGATGTCAACGCCGTATATCATTAGATGGGTCACTAACTGGCTCCGTGATGGAACCCTTATAGTCGAAATAGGGGAATCCACCTCCAACAGCAGACCTGTGACCAGTGGTGCTCCACAGGGATCAGTCCTGGGACCTGTACTTTTTGGAATCTGTTTCTCCGAAGTGCAAGCTAAAACCAAGGTCTGTGGCTGACAAGTTTTGCTGATGACTGCAAACTGGGAGCTGTCATAGAATCTCTGAACTGTCAACATCCTACATGAGGGTCTTACACAAGCAAATGACTGATGTCAAAGTCATGGCCTTAAACTCAATGGAAAAAAATGCATTATTCCTTTCAGTAAGAGTGATGTTCCTACCACATCCAGGTATGCACTCAATGGTGAGAGACGGTTGACAGCAACCTTACCTTTGATCTCCATGTCTCCACAGTGGTAAGAAGGGCATTCTGTATTGCTTATATCAAAAGTAAGGACATTGCCACCATAAAAAAAGAGGTTACAACTTCCCTGTACTCTTCCCTCATCAGGCCAATAAGTGAGTACAGTGCCCCTTTTGGTATGTACCTTTCCAAGCACCTGCAGCAATTGGAACGATCACAAAGGTTCCTCGCAAGAAAAATTCAAGATCTTCAGCATCTGTCCTATGTGGACTGTCTGAAATCGCTGTCACCTCATACTGCTCAGAGGTGATCTCTGCTTTGCATATAAGGTGATCTTTGACCCTGCCTTATTGGAAATGCTGCATATTCTAAGTCAAATGGTACACAGGTTACTCGCTCTAATGGCCTTAACCTGGTATGTGACATTGATGGAACCTGCTGGAGAGGTAGATTTGTCTCCCAAAGGTTACCACACCTTTGGAAAAGACTCCCGCTTCATGGCAAGTAGAGCACCTTATTGGCCCTCTTCAGATGTAATCTGGACGATTGGATGGGTAACTAAGTTCACCCCAGGAGTTCCACCTGTGTCCCTCTGGGAGAGGGGTGAGAAGTGCTGATTGTGGAAATAAGGGTAAGACTTGGCTAGGCTTGTAAGGACCCTAGGGTCATTGGCCTAGTATCCTCCTATGATCCTATGATATTCTGTTTTGTACTTGTTTTTGTGGAACTTTTTTCCTGAAGTTTTTCTTTTGTGGTCCAGTCAGACTTTTCCCAGTAAACAAATACAAGTAAGTATCTAAAAAATTAATAACGTTTCAAAAGTTAAAGGAATACTTTGAAGGAGGAAGTGATTTGCTACCATAAGAGGAAGACCACAAATTTGTTGTCAAAAAAGGACCCCATTGGAAGAGGGGAATTTGTGGAAACAGTCTTATTCTCACACTTACATGTATGCTCACACTTACATGCATGCTCTCTCTCTCCTCTCTATGTCTGTATATGTTCCCTTCGGATGAGATGTTGGAATATTGCTCAGGTGGATGTTAAAGATCTGCCAGTAGAGGTTACCAGCCTAGTGGGACTAACCCGGTCAATGAAATCTAAATAAATTTTATGTATCTTTGTATTATATATGCACATGTGTACTATGCAAGTTATATGTGTGTGTAAATATGTGTATGTAACCACAAAAGCAACTGAATCGATGAAATGTGCAAAACGTTTAATGTCTGTTTAAAATGATGAACAGGTCTTTGTTTTAAATTGACATTAAACAGTCTACACTTCTCTTTGGCTCAGTTTTTGTGCTTCATGGTCTTGGATTTTACAACCGAGGAGAATATTTTCTTGGTATATACATAGTGTGTGTGTGTGTGTGTGTGTGTGTGTGTGTGTGTTTCTACACGTATGTATGGATTTACCTAAAGTCATTGTATCCAGGAAACATCAACACATTCGTTACAAAAAAAAAAAACACAAAACTTGACTAATACACTTGCTCTGAGGATTAACCCTGAAACATTCAAATTTTAAAACCTGTTTCTTGTAGGAGGCAAGCCCCCATACCCTTTGCTAATTTATTCCAGCAACAAGATTGTACATTCCCCTGGGAAGGGGCATATTTCCCAAGTAGTTGTTTAATGCAGTTACCTTTTGTTAATTCCCACCACAAGAAGGCAATTTCATGTAGGGTCAAGGCTCAGTCCACAAGGGCCTTGGCATCTTCTGTGGCATTTTGGAAAGGACTGGATTTTAGATGTTTTCTAAAAGAAGCAACTGGGTCATCTGTGCTCACTTTTTTAAAAAGCTTTACACACTGAATTCCTTCTCCAGGTTTGGGCTAGGCTTTACTAAGACAGTACTCCAGGGGTTCTTGAACCCTAATTCTTCCTTCTCCGTTTTAGTGTAAGCTCTGGCAATCTACTCCTATAGCTAAGTGTACTGCAGCAGTGATCCATATGATGAAATTAGTACAGTTGTAAGTAAACTATAACTATAGATGTTCAAATGATTTTTGCCAGGGTGAGGACCTTTTTTCTAGCATTCTGTATCTCATTGCTTTAGCCTCCCTCTCTCTGTTGTCATTAAAGCTGCAAAGGGCTTGGTGTCTAAACCTGCCTTTTTAGTCAGTTCAGCGTGAGCTGACTAACTTGTGTGGAAGGTACACCGAAGCTTTGGAAGCTGTCTGGCTGATGTATAATTAACAGGATACAAGTTATAACCCATGCAGCTACGGCTACCACATCAGTGATCAGTTGAGCATCTACTATCATAGGTAGTTTATGTACACAATTCTTAAAGCTGTTGAATTAGTGTAGCTTTAAGCATTAGAGACGAGTCAGCAATTGGGTGCAGATATGTTGGTGGAATAAATCAGTTGTTTTCAAGTGTATTCAATTGATACTTTTATTTATATTTGATTAACTGAGTATGCACTGATCTTAATTTGAAGCACAGCTCTGGTGGTTATAATCATGGGAAAAAAAGTTGTACAGACATTAATAAAAGCAGGCAATTGATTTGGCATAAAGCAGATGTTCTTTGTGTTTCACTGTTTCAGTCATCACACTTGGGTTATCCTGCCAGGGATAGCCCTCAGTTGGCCCAAATACCAGACGCTTAGAACTTCTGCGTCGGTTGCTGTCGCTTCAAGACTGATGTCAGGTTGTCAGAGGTATGAAAACGGGCAGCCGATACCATTACATCAGCCTTTCTTGCCGAGGAGCCCAAAGCAGAAGCAGTTCGCACGAGTACCGGTCAGCTGCTACCTGAGTTTTCGTTCTGAAATTAAATCATCCTGAAGTCTTCAGAAGCTAAGTACCCCATTGGGGATCCTTTTTTCTTGCTCTAACTGATGTTGTCTTGCCTGTGGAAAGCAAATACCGCACGGAGATTTCCATTCTTACTGCATCACCTGTTTATGCCCAGACCACGACGTACCTCGCTGTTGGTTTTGTGCCTTGTTCATTGCCTGAACATTTAGTCGTTGGGTCCTTATTGTAGCTAAATACTTTTGTTCTGTATCTCTGTATTCCGAAATGGCTTTGGTAAGCCATTTGACTATCTATCTTCTGAAAAAACGTAAGGATAAAGACAGAGACAGACCGCACAAGTCCAACACTGCCAATGACGCTTCCGTTAAGCTAGTCGCCAGTTCGTCAGTACTCAGTGAGGAGCTTTCGCAGCCCCTGATGCCCGCTTTGATGGATTCGCAGTCTGCTACAGAGACCTGTTCAGAGTCCGGTATGCTGCAAGACTCTTCTTTGTCTACGGAACCTGCGAATGTCTCTGTCTTGGATGGGTCCGGAGCTGCTGTGCAGGCACCGGCTTCTGGGGAAGTTCTTCGCACTACCAAGATTTGACTTAAACCGACTTCTTTCACGTCTTCAGTTCTTTCTAAAACTACCGAGTTTCTAAGACCAAGAGTACGAGCTGCAGCTAAAGAAACGACAATCCAAACTCAAACTCCTGCTTCCTTGCCACAATCTCAGATACTTAGAATGGCAGAAGACCCGATCATGCTTATTAGAGGAAGCCAGCCTTCCCCTGCTAAAAGCAAAAGAGACTTGTTCCCAGCAGCTTTATCTTACCAAGAGTCCAATGACTCTGAGGTTTCCGAGTATGAAGACATGCCTTTATCTGCCTTTGAGGATTCAAATGCAGAGGAATTAATTCCTTCTGCCTCCCCTCCAGAGGACTTTTCGTTTGGTGAAACCTTGCATACCTTGAGAGAGCATTTCCATTGAGAATGCCAGGATTATCCTCCGTCCAAAAAGAGACTTTGGGAATTTTTATATTTACCACAGCACAGATCCTTAGCTATCCCTCCTGTTCTGGATGTTGTGGATGATTATGTAGTCCAGTCTAACTCCTGATACTTTACCCCCTGCTCCAAGGAAACCTGATAGGTACTATATTGTCCCTGACTCATACAAATTTCTCTTCAAAAATCCTACTGCTTACTGCTGACCTCAGAGGTTATCTCCCAAGGACCTAAAGGAATAAAAGCAACTACAGCTAAGAATCCCACCCCCTCAGATAGGGATTTCCGAGCTTTAGACAGATGGGGTAAAAAACTATACACCTCTGCAACTCTTGCCATTAGAGCATTGAATTGTCTGTTCCACATGCTGAAATACCAGCAACATACTATGGAACTCGTTAAGCAAAAATTATCTACCTTTCTTGATTGTGCAGAAAATAAAGAATTACAATCAAGCTTATGCATTCTGCATGCTAAGTCAGCAAGCATACCCTGCAATGTGGATTTGATGCCCTAGAAGCATCTTGCAGGGCAGCAGTCACAGGTTCTGTACTTAGAAGGCATGCCTGGCTTAAGGAGCAGACCTTGCCAGACCATGTCAAATCAAAATTATTGGGGCTCCTCTGAACAAGTGTTTGGCACTAAAGCTGAAGAGGTTTTAAAAAAGATGGAAGAAAAGGCTGTCTATGCAGGCAGTCAAAGATTTTTTGCCAAGTGCAGCCTCCAAGATTCAGTAGGCATTGCCCCTCAAAACAGTGGTCCTCTCCAGCCCCCTCAAGGCCAACTCAACCTAGACCCAGGGGAAACCGACCCCCCCCCCCCAGATTACAGTCTCAGGGTATGCAGAGTTCTAAGCAATGGAGTACCTCCACTTCTAAAGCAGGGAGTGCTAAGCCACCCCCTTACGGAAAGTATTCACAATGACTTCTCAACTCCACTCCTCACCTCTGCCCAGTTGCTCGTGCCCCTACGAGGAAAAAACTGGGCCTCCATCACCAACGATCGATGGATCCTCAACATAGTATTCCAAGGGTACAAATTTTATTTCCACACGCTGCCAACCCCAAAAGGGTTCCCAGACTTTCCTCCAAAGCAGTGGGCAGTGGCACAAAACCAAGTTCAGCCCCTGCTCTCCATAAGGGTAATTAAGCCAGTTCCTGCAGAACAGATAGGCCAAGGTCTTTATTCCAGATTTTTCCTGGTAACCAGAAAAGAGGGCACATGGCACCCAATCTTAGATCTATCCATTCTAAACACCTTCCTGGTGGTACCAAAATTCAAAATGCTCACCCTACAGCAGGTTCTCCCTATGCTGTCCAAAGATGCCTGGTTAGCCACCCTAGACCTAAAGGAGGCCTATCTGCACATCCCAGTCAGGGACTCCTGCAGGAAATATCTACGTTTCAGGGCAGGATCTATGCATGATCAGTTCTCTGCATTTCCCTTTGGCTTATGCACTGCTCCCAGAGTTTTCACAAAATGCCTTGCTCCAGCCATTGCCTATTGCAGACAGAGAAATATTCAAATTTACCCTTACTTGGACGATTGCCCGATTCAGGCGGACAGTCAGGGAAAACTGTTGCAGCACCTGACATGTGTAAAGGACCTTCTAACCTCCCTGGGGTACACTTACCAAAGTAAAGAAATCCAAACTAGTCCCCAGTTAAAAAAAATTGTATTCCTGGGAGCAAGCTTGGACACAGCAACCCAGGTTTCATTTCTTACTCCAGAAAAACAAGCCTATCTGACAAGCTACTTTGCTCAAATGGCCACCAGAACCCAGCTCTCTGCAAGGAAAATTCTGCAGGCTTTAGGGTTTATGGCCTCCTGCATTCTAAGGAAAGCATTCCTTTGGTGGGCAGCAGCATGCAACCACAACAAGGGGCTTCCCTTTACACAACTCCATGCCACCCAGACCCTAACCGCAAATGCATCAGACTATGCCTGGGGTGCACATCTGGACATCAGGTGCATTCAAGGCCACTGGAGCCCAAATCAGATTCATCTGCACATCAACCAAAAAGAGATGCCAGCTGTTCAGCACTCTGACAGCTTTCAGATCCCTCCTCTCACCTGGGCCCCTACTATTCAAAACCGACAACACCACAGTGATCTACATAAACAAGCAGGGGGGAACCCATTCTTACCCACTATGTAGGCTAGCCATGACCCTGTGGAACATGGCCTCAGCCATGCATATTCACCTGCAAGCTCAATTCCTGCCAGGCAACCAAAACTTTCTGGCAGACAACTTAAGCAGAAATCTCCTAGACCCACATGAGTGGCAATTAAACCACAACACCTTCAGCCTTGTGACCCAGAAATGGGTACCCCGAAGGTGGACTTATTGTCTCACCCTACAACCACCAGCTCAGCAAATTCTGCAAATTCTGCATCGGTGTACCTCACAGCAAGGCCTGGAAAGGATGCCCTATCCTTCCAGTGGGCAGACCTGTCAAGCTATGCATTTCCCCCTCTGCCTCTTCTCACAAGAGTTTTACTCAAGATAAGAGATGAAAGACCAAGAGCAATCCTGACTGCCCCAGACTGGCCATGCGAACACTGGTACCCACTACTGCACAGTCTGACACCAGTGCCCCCATGGCACCTACCCCAGATCCCAACTCTCCTGACTCAGCAGGAGGGACAGTTCTTGCATCCGCAATTGCAAACCCTGAACCTCACAGCCTGGCTTATTCCTTGAATTCTCCTCCAGTAGCCAGCCTAAGCAAGCAAGTACTGGATGTCGTACATGAAGCCAGATGACCCAGTACAAGGAAATCCTATGCTGACAAGTGGAAAAGGTAGTGTTCCTAGATTCACACTAAAGGAGCGGATACAGCACAGCCCCTCCTTACCTCTTATCCTGGATTACCTAGCAGACCTACTCCACAGAGGTCTGTCCTTCTTTTCCATTAAGATCCATGCCTCTGCCATCTCTTCTCATTACAGCATTGAGCCACCTCTCTTCTCACCCTCTCGTCAGGCAGTTCCTGAGAGGGGCTAACAACTTAAGGCCACCAAGAAGAGCCCCCACCCATGCTTGGGACTTTAACTTTCTGTTGGAAAAGCTCACGCTACCCCCCTTTGAGCCTGCAGCATCAGCAGAATTAAAATTCCTGTCTTGGAAAACAGCCTTGCTTCTGGCCATCACTTCAGCTAGAAGAGTGTCTGAGCTACAAGCACTTATGGCTGTGGAACCCTTCATTATTATTCATGCTGACAGGGTCTCCCTCAGGACCAACCCAACTTTCATGCCTAAAGTGGTGTCCAGTGTGGCTCTCAACCAATCTATCCTTTTGCCCACCTTTTTCCCTAATCCACAAAATAAGGGGGAAATAATCCAGCACTCTCTTAGATGTGCACAGACCGCTCAGATTCTACCTGGATAGCACTAAGGAAATCTGACCAGTTAATAGTAAGTTTTGCACCAGGGGTAGAGGGCAAGGCCATATCAAAACAGACCATCTCCAAATGGATAGCACACTGTATCCATTTCTGTTACAAACACCATGGGAAACCACCCCCTCAGGGGGTCAGAACGCATTCCACTAGGGCAACTTCAACCTCTACAGCCTTTCTCAGAGGAGTCCCTATTAGGGACATAGTTGCTACTTGGAGTTCTGTTCATACCTTCACCAAGCACTACCACCTGCCTATCTTTTCAAAATCCAGGGCGGGCTTTGCAACACCAGTCCTGCAGGACATACTAGCCAGCCCCAACTCTTCCTGACTGCCTCCACCCATTCTTCAGCTTTGGGAATCAACCCAGTGTGGTAACTGCGACAGTGAAACACTAAGAACATGGTACAGTTGTGTACACTTGCCATAAATGGAGTTGTTTGTGTATTCGCTGTTACAGTCCTGGTTTCCCACCCTCCAGCCCCTTTGTCTTTCTTTCTCTCTCTCTCTCTCTCTCTGTCTTCCTCACTCCTTACAGGGCTATTGGTATTTACTTTTTACTGGTGGTGTTTTTTCCACCATAACTTAGCTCCCTATTTGGGGGATCCTGACATTTGGGGCAAGAAGAACTGATGTAATGGCGTCAGCTGCCTGTTTTTATACCTCTGAGTACCTGACGTCAGTCTTGAAGCGACAGCAACTGACGCAGAAATACTAAGCCTCTGGTATTTGGGCCGACTGAGGGCTACCCCTGGCAGGATAACCCAAGTGTGATGACTGAAACAGTGAACACACTCTTAACATCTACATTTATGGTAAGTGTACACATCTGTACTTTTTGATGTGCTTTCATGTAGAAAAGAGAGTTAGTCTTGTGTATAAAAAATAAATTATACAGTGTTTTACATGATAGTTAAAACTGAGACTTGAAGATGATGGGTCTTACTTTCATGGTTGAGGCTGTTAAAGGAAGGCATGGAAGGAGTTGAGAATGATTAGGTTATGTGACTGTTCTGAAAACATTTACATTTTGTTTGAGGAGATGTGATTTGATCTGTGGTCTGAATTTGGAATAAGATATCCACATACAACAAAACATAAAGAAAACACACCAAAAGCTAGGTATGCTCTATAGGAATAACCTCTCTCCAACTCCTCCAGGCATACTATAGCAATTACCTACCTTCTTTACTGTATGGAGCCCCTCTTCTAACTAAGCTGTCTTCTTCCAACACCTCTAAACTCGAAATTTGCTATAGTAAGATCTCTAAATTCGCAACTAAATCCAAAACCTCTACTCACCACTGCCTTACCCAACAATCTCTGAACTGGCTGGAACTCTCTAACCACCTAGAATATCTCCAATTAACCACCGCTCACAAATTAATATTCTATCCAGAGAAATGCCCAGCCTTAAACATCCTTCCCCCATACATCCCAATCAGATCTCTGAGATCTGAGTACCAAAATGTAATCTCTATCCACAAACCCAAACGTCCTGCAGGCCAACTCCTTCTCTCTTTCTCTCTAGGCAAAAAATGGAACTCTCTCCCTCCTTCACTTAGGACTATACCTAACTCTGAATCCTTCAAGACCCAACTTTTCTCATACCTGTCTACTAAACGTAAATGTTCCTGCTTTCACCCTACATAAATTCTAAGAAATTTCCCCTTTGATCTCTCCATACTCCTTGCTACATGCTTCCGTACAACTTTATTGTCTATTCTTCTAAAACAAACCTAAGCTAGCATCCTCAGATTAAGCAAGCTCTCTCTCTTGACTCCAAGTATCTAAATATTGTAAATATCAAGTAACCTCAGATGCTTATTTTTCACACAGTTGAAACTTATTGCTCTGAATGTAAATACCTGTAAACTGTGTTATCTGTTGTCTTTAATTGTGTTTATAATGTGCAATTTAAGCATTTGCTGTTCCTAGCTGTACGAATTTATATATGTATTTTACTTTTGCATTATGTAACCTTTTTGTATTCGTGTTGCTTATGGAGTTTTTTTACCCAGGCCTCCACTGAAAATGGGCACATTCTGGCCCAGTGGACTTCCCCGGTAATCAAGCTAAAAATAAAATAAATAAATAAAATAATAAATAAATATCTTTTAGACTGAGGTGGAGATATTCTTGTAGTTTAGGAGCTAGAATTAAAAATGCATGATTAGTGCAGTTTAGTTTGTTTTTAGGTTATTGTAGAGCAGGGCCTCTGTGTTGAATGAGTTCTCGCCTAGGGGAGTGTGTGTGTTATTAGCTTTGCTGCAAAAAGGGAGCATGTTTCTAGACGGAGTTTGAAGAGAAGTGAGACAGGATGCCTGACCATTGTTTTACTAGTAACCAGTTGGTTTTACTGACTGAGACAGTGGTGTTCTTGATGGGGATAGTGTGCTGTGACTTGCCAAGTTTTATTTGCAGTAGCCTGTAGTGTGACCATGTTCTTGCAGGAGGCAGTACCTAAGGTGGGAGGGTCCTGTTCAAGTTGGGCTAAAAGCACTCCTTTGTGAATAGCTGCTCTACCTGGTTTTGGGATAGGGAAGAGAGATTTTCCTGGAGTCAAAATTAGTAAATAGTACAGAGCTAATTTTATTTGTGATTTTATCCAGATTTGAAGTTGAGGGTCTGGAAGTTTAGATTGGGATGTTTATCCTCTTTAATATCAAGGGTTGATGAACATTTTAGTAAGTTTCTTATGGGCGCCACAAAACCGTACCTTTTGTTACGTTGAGGTTAAATAGACATTTTTGTTTGTTTATCCACTTAAGTGAGTAAAGTCAGTTTCATTTGGGTTTGGAAGACTGAGTGAGAGGGACCAGATCTAAACATGGCCATATTGTTAGCACAGAGAATCAGAGGAGGAAGTGGAAGATGAAATGGAAGTTTGTTAAAGATTGAAAAGAGTACAGAACCAAGAATGAAACCTTATTGGATACCATTAAGGAGAGCGGCACTATCTGAAAGGGATGAGTTTGGTAGTTAGGAATGCTTTTAAACCACAGACATGAATATGGACAGTTCCATTATCTAAAATACTAAATCAAACGATGCTGTACAAGCTCAAGGGCCTTAGAAATGTCTATAGAGATGGCCCCAGTAATATTAACCTCTCGCAGATTATATGTTAATGAAGATGGAGTATCGTCTTGGTACTGCTACCTGTAAAAAAAAATACATTCCACGTTGCTTGCTAGGATAGGAGCAGAATGAACTGCAAGGTGAGGGTTGCTAGGATAGGAGCAGAATGAACTGCAAGGTGAGGGTGCCTTTGTTTTCAGATCATTTTAGGATTTCTGGCAACCAGAGTTTCCTGTAATAGTTTAAACTAATTGTGTAGGGTAGGTATTGACATTGTGTTAGCCATGACTTTGTTCATACTGCCTAGGTAAGGCAAGACAGACTTCCATTAGTTAAGTTTCTCTGTCCTTGAGTTGGTTTGTGTCTTTAGTATGACATTGAAGATTAAGGTAATCTAGTTTCACAGTTTTTATGTTTCTATGAAGTTAGCAGTAATCTGGCGAGTATATTTTTATGCCTTTCCCAAGATGAGCTCTTCTGTTCTGGATTTTATTTTCCAGTAGCTTGTACATGTTCAGAGTGTTTAACTGTTGCAGTAATAACCCATTGGGATTTCCTGAGGTAGAAGCCCTTGACTGGCCTGAATACCAGAGGATGTTCATAGTGTTTCACTGTTGCAGTCATTACAATAGGGTTATCCTGCTGGCAGGCTACTCGCAAGTTCCAAAGTCTAGGTCCGGCGTCGGTTGCTGTCACCTCTTTCCTGACATCAGTGCGCCAGAGGTATAAAAGATGCAGCTGACGCCATTTTATTCAGTCTTTCTTGCCGCGCGGTGCCCAAAGCAAAAGCAGTTCGCAAGTGCCGGTCGGCCGACTCCTGAAGTTTTCAAATTTGAATTTCAGATCCGAAATCTTCATTAAAGCTAAGTACCCCGTTGGGGAAACTTTTTTCTTGCTCCAGACCAATGTCAGAAAAAGTTAATAACTGTATTTCTTGTGGGAAGCAAATACCTCATAAGGATTTTCATTCTTACTGTATTCCTTGCCTAGGCCATGACCATAACGTTGCTAGTTGTCGGTTTTGTGCTAGATTTAACCAACGCACTATTAAGCGTCGGTACGATTTTGCATTCCATTACTTTGGCAGAAGATTTAATTATATAATGCCGTCGGATCAGCCGACTACCTGAGTTTACAAAAAACGAAAAGAAAAAGAAAAGGACAGGCATCCAAGATCCAAAACCGATGACGAGGCTTCTTCTAGGCCTGTCACCGGTTCTCAGTGAGGTGCTTTCACAGCCCCTGACGCCCGCTACCTCAGAGCCACAGGCCGCTTCCGACGTGGAGCCGACTGGGCCTCTGGAAGCTCAAGGTATTGGACACTCGGAAACTATTCCCTCAGATGGGTCTGGAGCCGCTGAGCAATCATCGGCTTCTGAGGGAGTTTTCAGGCCTACACAGTTATATGTGAAACCTACTTCAGCTACAAAGACAAAGACTAAAGCAGCTCTAAAGACAAAGAAACAAGTACAGCATTCACCTGGACAGGCCTCCATGCCTAAAAAATAGATGCTTAAAATGGGCGAAGACCTTATTACTTTGATCAGGGGTTCCCATCCCCCTCCTGAAAAGAGGCCTAGGCAAGAGTTAGAATATGAATCTTCAGACCAGGTTTCCATTTCCTCTGATTCCTCCTCTGAACAGGATTACTCTGTTCCTCCCTACGAGGATTCTGATGCTGAAGAGTCTACCCCTTCAGCCTCTCCTCCTGAGGATTATTCTTTTGGGGAAACTCTGCATACTATGAGGGAGCATTTCCACTGGGAGAGCCAAGACTACTCAGAATCCAAGAAAAGGCTCAGAGATTTCCTTTTATTACCCCAGCACATGCCCCTTGCTATCCCACCTGACATTGTAGATGATGTATTTTCAGAGTCTAGTTTTTCTCCAGACTCTCTACCACCAGCCCCTGTTAAGCCAGACAGATACTACAGGGTTCCTGATTCGCAGAAATTTCTCTAGAAGAACCCTGCAGCTGACCCAGAAACCATCTCTCAGGGTCCCAAAGGGGTCAAGGCTTCTACTGCAAAAAAAAACTATCCCCTGTGATAGGGATTCTAGGGCCCTAGACAGATGGGGCAAAAAGATTTACACCTCTGCTACCTTGGGTGTAAGAACCTTAAATTGCCAATTTCATATGCTTAAGTATCAGCAATATCTTATTATCTTTGCTTAAACAGAAAATGCCAGCAAATACAGAATGTGCAGACAATAAAGAAATGCAGGATTTATTGCATGCAGCTGAACAAGTTGGAAAGCATACTTTGCAATGTGGTTTTGATTCTCTTGAGGCCTCCTGCAGGGCCGCTGTTACAGGTTCTGTCATTAGGAGGCATGCTTGGTTAAAAGAACAAAATTTGCCAGATCATGTTAAAGCAAAACTATTAGATGTTCCTTTACAGCATGATACTTTGTTTGGTGCTAAAGCAGAAGAGGTGTTGAAGAAAATGGAGGACAATGCTAAATCTATGCAGACAGTCAAGGATTTCTTGCAGGAACAGCCTCCCAGATTTAGCAGGAACTGGCCTACAAAAACATGGTCCTTTCCAGTTTCAGACCACAAAGGGGCAGATACAGACTCCCCAGAGGCAGATCACAGCCAGAAGGCTCATACAGGCCTAAACAATGGGGTGCTTCTATCTCCAAGAGCGGAGAGGAAAAATCACAGCCATACAGGAAACAGGCTCAATGACTTTCCACTTCCAGCACCAAGTACTGGTCTTTTGGCAGCCCCTTTGGGGGGGAAAGCTAGCACTTTTTTCACAAAATTGGCACATGATCACCCAGGACAAATGGGTTCTAAATATAGTTTCACAAAGTTACAGGTTCCACTTTCACACCCTGCCAAGGCAAAATGGTATGCCAGACCTGCCACGCAATCAATGGGCAGAGGCACAAAAACAAGTTTCATCCCTCATGGACATGAGGGCCATTCAACAAGTACCAGAACAAGAGCAGGGTCAAGGATTCTATTCAAGACTGTTCTTGGTACCCAGAAAAGACAAAGCCTGGAGACCAATACTGGATCTGTCTATTCTAAACACCTATCTGGATATTCCAAAATTCAAAATGTTGACTCCACAGCAGCTTCTGCCTATGTTGGGCAAGAAGGCTTGGCTTGTGACTAGATCTAAAAGAGGCATACCTGCATGTCCCAATCAGACAAACATGCAGAAGATACCTCAGATTCAAAGCTGGCTCAATGCACTACCAATTCTGTGCACTGCCCTCTGGCACCAGTAATTGCATTTTGCAGACAAAGAGGAATACAAATATATCCTTACTTGGATGACTGCCTTATTCAAGTGGAGACCAAGGACATTCTACTACAGCATCTGGCGTTTGTAAAAAGTTTACTGACAAGTCTAGGGTACACAGTAAACGAGAAGAAATCAAAACTCGCACCCTCTCAAGAGATAATATTCCTGGGTGCAAATACAACTGCCCAGATGTTCTTATCTCACACCAGACAAACACAGACAACTGACTACTTATTTCAAAATGTTGGCAACAAAGACCCAGTTATCTGCAAGAAAAGTTCTGCAGGCCTTGGGTTTCATGGCATCCTGCATTCTGCTAATTCCATATGCAAGACTGCATATGAGGAAACTTCAATGGTGTCTAAAAAGTATTTGGACTCGACATTGCCACAGCCTGGAAACAATAATTACCCTCATTCCCTGCCTGCAACAGGAGTTTCAATGGTGGGCAAAAGCCTGTCGCCACAACACTGGACAGCCATTCACCTTACCCACAGCCAGGCAGACATTGACAACAGATGCATCAGATTATGCCTGGGGGGCCCATATGGCAGGAAGATGTATTCAGGGCACATGGTCCGCAAGTCAAATGCATCTACATACCAATCAAAAAGAGATGCTAGCTTTTCAGAATGCCCTAACAGCCTTCAAGGATCAACTTCATCCAGGACAACTACTAATAAAGACGGACAATACTACAGTCATGTGGTACATAAACAAGCAGGGAGGCACACATTCCTACCCCCTCTGCAGGCTAGCCATGAACTTGTGGCACACAGCATTGACTTACCAAGTACATCTGCAAGCACAATTCCTGCCAGGAAAGAAAAATACTCTGGACGAACTAAGCAGAAACCTAATGGATCCCCACGAGTGGAAATTGGATCCACAAGTCTTCAGCATGATAACAAGGACCTGGGGATGCCCGGACATAGACCTATTTGCCTCCCCTCACAACTACCAACTACAAAGATTCTGCACAAGGACTTATCACAAACAAGCATGGAAAGTGGATGCTCTGTCTTTCAGCTGGAAAAGTCTAACAGTATATGCCTTTCCTCCTCTGCCTCTCCTCCTCAAGGTACTCCTCAAGGTCAGACAAAAAAAACAAAAATGATACTGATTGCCCCATACTGCCCCCGCCAGCACTGGTACCCAGTCCTAAAGAGCTTGTCTCACTGCCCAGCCTGGACATTACCTCAAATTCCTCACTTATTGACCCAACAAGACAGTCAGATATTGCACAGCCAACTCAAAACCTTAAACCTGGTGGCATGGCAGATAATATAGCCTCTCAAGACACACCTCTCTCTAAAGCAGTGATGGATGTTATTTTGGAGGCCAGGAGGCCTAGCACCAGCTGACAAATGGAAGCGATTCTGTGCTTGGAACCAAGCCCAAGGTATGGAAACAATTGTTCCAAATATTCCTCTGATTTTGCAATACTTAACTGAGATGCTGGGTAAAGGCCTTTCCTTTTCATCAATTAAAATTCATGCCTCTGCCATTTCAGCTCATTACAACACAGAACCACCTATTTTTTCTCATCAGTTACTAAGGTAGTACCTCAGAGGGGCCAAAAACATAAGACCTCCAAGAAGAGCACCAATACCTGCATGGGACCTCAACTATGTCTTGGAAAAACTCACACTGCCTCCAGCCTCTGCAGCTGACATAAAATTCTTATCCTGGAAAACAGCTCTGCTCCTAGCAATAAGCTCCGCTAGAAGAGTCTCAGAGCTACAGGCACTCATGGATGTGGAACCTTTTATCATTTTCAATCCTGACAGGGTTTCGCTGAGGACAAACCCTACGTTTATGCCTAACGTAGTGTCCAATGTGGCCCTTAACCAAACAATTCATTTGCCTACTTTTTATCCAAACCCACAGAATAATGGTGAGAGAATTCTGCATTCTTTGGACATTCACAGACAGCTACACTTCTACTTGGACAGAATTAAAGCTTGCAGAAAGACTGATCAACTTCTAGTGGCATATGCTGCAGGATCACAAGGAAAGCCTATCTGAAACGTCTCAGAGGCTGCAACTTGGAGTTCAGTGCATACCTTTACAAAGCACTGTCACTTGCCTCTCTACTCTAAATCCAGAGCAGGCTTTGCCATTGCAGTTCTACAGGGCCTTTTAGCCTCTCCTAATCCTATTTAGCTCCAGCCTCCCAACCTTAGCTTTGGGATTCAACCCAATTGTAATGACTGCAACAGTGAAACACGATGAACATAGTACAGTTGTGTACCTACCATAAATGTAGATGTTCGAGTGTATTCACTGTTGCAGTCCAGGTTACCCTCCCACCATCCCCCTTTTTTCTTTGCTGGGACCTATGTGGTGTATTTGCTTGTAGATGAAGGAAAAGTTTTTTGTGCATGCACGCTTATTGGCATAATTTAGCCTACCATTTTAGGGGCACCTGACATCTGGGGCAAGAAAAACTGAAGAAAATGGCGTTGGCTGCATCTTTTATACCCCTGGTGCACTGAGGTCAGGGAAGAGGTGACAGCAACCGACGCCGGACCTAGACTTTGGAACTCAGGCCAACTGTGGGTAGCCTGCCAGCAGGATAACCCTATTGTAATGACTGCAACAGTGAATACACTCTAACATCTATATTTATGGTAGGTACACAACTGTACTTTTTTCCCTCCTCTTGTTCCAAAAGATGTCCTTCCCTCTGTCAGGGTATAACGTTTTTTGAACCATGCCAATATCTAAGCTCTTTCTTGCAGTCCGAGACAGATATAGCCTTCATAGTGTCCTTTGTCTGAAACTACAGATAAAAATGCCAATAGCCAGCCCTACCTTTTTCTGATTGTCATTTTTTAAGATGTCAGTGGTGAAGACCAATAGGAAACCAGTCTTTCGTCTTTTTTTCTGCCACAACATGTCTCTGTTCCCAGTGTGCTTATTTCAATTCAGGAGCCATGAAGTTTGTCAGATTTGCTATTTTTTTACAAAAGGAAAGAGCATCAAATACACAGACACACACTGGCATCTGACACTCATACTGACCTTGAATTTCCTAGTAAAAAGAAGCATCTTGAAAGCAATCGGCATACTGGACAACAGCCGATTTGGAGTCGCATAATCTTCCCAGGCTCTTGATTATTGTAGTAGTTGAGATGCATTTGTAATCCCTTCAAATGACAGACCATGTGACTGAGGGCTGTTGCGAGACCCTTTTGGAATCTGCTCTGCTGTGTTAGTCCCCTTGATATCCACATAGTCCAATGGACCTAGGGTGTCGGATGTGTCAAGGATCTCTTTGCAGACCCTAGAATCTAAATATTGTTCCATACCTATTGATAGGGAGGACAGACTCCCCTGAGCTAGAGAGGTTTGTATGTAGACTGCTGCCACCCACCCTTTGCTTAGATGACAGTCAGTGCCAGAACTAACACACACAGGCTACTTCCAGTATACCTCAGCCTAGGCTTTCTGGGTCTCTGTCATTTCAGGCCTTTTTTAGACTAGCTGAGGATCTTATGGATTATATGAGGTCCAGGCAGCTGAGCTGTGGCTGGACCCTTGCAAAAGGAACTTTTCCTGGCAAAAGGAAGAGGGACCTTCCCCTCCCTAGGAGTGTGCTGATTCCTATGACTGAGATGAAAATGAGCTGGTATATGGTGGCCGTTTTTCCACTGGGTCATATGTTGACCACGCTGGACAAAAATCTTGCCTTAGCCTCACCACCTGAAGATTTTTCTTTTGGGGAGACTGTCTATAAGATCAGGGAATCCTTGTATTGGGAGGCTTAGGATCATCTTCAGTCTGAGAAAAGAGGGACTTTCTTAAGCTTCTTGAGCACAAACCTGTGGCCATTCCTCTGGTTTTACAGGGTGTGGGTGATTGATATTCGAGACTCTGTCCTGTAGCCTGACTTCCAAACCCCTGTCCACAGAAAGCTAGACCATTTTTTTAGTGTCCTGAATTCTGATAAGCATCTAAGAACCCTGTGGTGGACATTGAAGTGGTTTTCTTGGGTCCCAAGAGAGGCAAAAGCAGCAACTATAGGAACCCCCATTGCCAAATGAAGAAAAGGGTAGTGCCCTTGGATAGATTTGTTAAGAAAGTGTATGTACAGTGGATGTAAAAAGTGTACACACACCCTTTTTAAAATGCCAGGTTTTTGTGATATAAAAAATTAGACCACAATAAATCATTTCAAAACTTTTCCCACCATTAATGTGACCTATAACTTGTACAATTCAGTTGAAAAACAAATCTGTCGGGGGAAAAAGTATGAACACCCTTAAACTCATATTTTGTTGAAGCACCTTTTGATTTAATTACAACATTCAGTCTTCTTGGGTAGGAGTCTTATCAGCATGTCAGATCTTGACTTGGCAATATTTGCCCACTCTTCCTTGCAAAAACGCTCCAAATCTGTCAGATTACGAGGGTATCTCTTGTGCACAGCCCTCTTCAGGTCACACCCCAGATTTTCTATTGGATTTAGGTCTGGGCTCTGGCTGGGCCATTCCAAAACTTTAATTTTCTTCTGGTGAAGCCATTCTTTTGTTGATTCGTATGTATGCTTGGGGTCATTATTGTGTTGAAAGGTGAAATTCCTCTTCATCTTCAGCTTCCTTTCCAGAAGACACCCGAATGTTTTGGGCCAGAAGTGATTGGTATTTGAAACTGTTCATAATTCCCTCCACCTTGACTAAAGCCCCAGTTCCAGCTGAAGAAAAGCAACCCTAAAGTATGATACTGCCACCACCATGCTTCACCATGGGGATGGTGTTCTTTTGGAGATGCAAAGTAGTGTTTTTGCGCCAAACATACCTTTTGAAATTGTGGCCAAAAAGTTCAATCTTGGTCTCTTCAGACCATAACACATTTTCCCACATGCTTTTGGGAGACTTGATGTATTGTTTTGCAAATTTTAGCCGGGCCTGGATGTTTTTCTGTGTAAGAAAATGCTTCCGTCTTGCAACCCTACCCCATAGTCCAGACATATGGAGAATGCGGGAGTTTGTTGTCGCATGTAGTATGCAACCAGTACTTGCCAGAAATTCCTGCAGCTCTTTCAGTGTTCCTGTAGGTCTCTTGGCTGCCTCCCTGACCAGTTTTTGTCTTGGCTTTTCATAATTTTTGGAGGGATGTCCAGTTTATTTGCCATGTCACTGTTGTCCCATATTTTCTCCACTTTTTGATGACTGTCTTCACTGTGTTCCATGGTATATCCAATGCTGTGGAAATGTTTTTGTACCCTTCTCCTGACTGATACATTTCAACAATGAGGTCCCTTTGATGCTTTGTAAGCTCTCTGCGAACCATGGCTTTTGCTGTAGCAGGCAACTGAGTAAATGTCAGGAAAATCCTACTAGGACAGCTAAACTTTGTTTGGGGTTAATGAGAATCTCTTTAATTGATGGCAGGTGTGTACCCAAGAAGACTGAATGTTGTAATTAAATCAAAAGGTGCTTCAAAAAAGTATTAGTTTAAGGGTGTGCACACTTGTGCAACCAGTGTATTGTACGTTTTTTATTTTTTATATTTTTTCCCCCTAACAGATTTGTTTGTTTTTCAATTGAATTGTACAGGTTATAGGTCACATTAAAGGTGGGAAATATTTGAATGATTTATTGTGGTCTCATTTTTAATATCACAAAAACCTGGCATTTTATTGTACAGGTTATAGGTTCATAGGTTGGTACTAGGCTATCGGCCCTAGGGCCTGTACAAGCCTAGCCATAACAATTCCCTGGCTATTTCTTCCTACTACTTCCCTGGACCCCTGTCTAGCAGGGCGACTGACGTGATCCCCGAGGTGAATTTTTCCGATCTCCTATCCAATTGTCAAGGTTCCTTTTGAAGAGGGCCAAAGAGGTGCTCTGCTTGACATGTATGGACAGTCTATTCCAGAGTCTGGGGAGTCTCTGGGTCAGGAACCTATCCCTCCAGCGTGTTTTTTTTATTGTGATGACAAGGTTTAGATCCCTGGAGCGTGTGGCTCTAAGGGATTGGGATTTCTTTAAGTGTACCATGTCCAACAGCTCTGGGTTTGACATGGCCTTGTATATTAAGCAGAGATCGCCTCTGAGGAGACAATATAGCTGGAGTTTTTTTAGACTGTCAGCATAAGGCATCTGCTTTAGGCCTGTGATTCTTTTAGTGAGGTATTTATGCAGCCTTTCCAGTTGTTGCAGATGTCTTGAGAGGTACATACCAAACTGGGCATTGTATTCTATAATGGGTCTAATGAGGGATGAGTACAGTGGAACAATGACCTCCTTTTTTTCCATATGAAAAGCCCTTAGTAATGAGGTGTGCCACATAGAAGGATTTCCTGACTGTTGTGGCGATGTGGTTATCGAAGGTGAGACCACTGTCCACCTAGGTATGTGGTTATAGGTCACATTAAAGTGAATGATTGATTTGTTGTCGTCTCGTTTTGATATCACAAAAACCAGATACACTTTTTATATCCACTGTATCTTCATAAATTCATAAACTGCATATAGGCCTTACAGACCTCAAGAAGTGCCGATTCCTCCAAATGTGGAATGAACTTTTTTCTATCAACCCATGTGTCGAAACTCCCCTTAAAACGTTCTAAAGTCTTGGACTGTTGAACATTGAGTGGTATGTTGTGACCTTTACAGTGTTATACTGCACACTTATCATAGTGCCACCCATTATAATTATAAACTGCATATTCTTGTGTTTTTTCACAGCTATTGATCTCTGTATTAAACATGGCCTGCAAAATTGGGTCATGAAATATTCTATAGGCCAGAATAAATTTTGCATGAATATACCTGTTATAAAAACTAAATATCGGTCTCCCACAACTTTGTACATAATCCATATTCCTTAACTTCAATATTTTTTTTTGTAATTTTTTTTGAATACTCTCTAGTTTTCTTAATTATGTTCTAGCGTGAACATAAGAATTATTATATTCTGTTAGTGTTCTTGTATATGTTTTGTATATCTGTACTAATACATTTTCATCTCATGTTGATAAGTTAATCAACAAATAGCCCATATGTTTAATATCTGTGGCTGCTATAAATTCAGAATGTGCTTTAAAGGAAAACTTAGAAGAGATTAGCATTCCTAGGTCTTTGTATTCCTCAGAATCCTCTGAGATGCCATCAAATATATTGGTTGCCTAATAATTTTGTTCGAAAAGTACATAATTTTACACATCAGCTACTCTGGTCATGAAGACTCATTATTAAATTCTGGAAAACCTTCTGGACCAGAAGATGGAAGATAGAGCTCTCCAGAAAGAATTGTTAGAACTCTGCAACTCCTGCTCTGAAGTTACAAAACATTATTTGCATTGTGGGTTTGATGCTTTGGAAGCATCTAGAAAGGCAGCTGCTCCAGGGCTTTTAATTAAGAGGCATGCCTGGTTAGTAGAACAGTCTCTTCCTGAGCATATAAAAACAGAAATCCCAACTGCATTACTTGACAAAGACTTTTTGTTTGGATCCAAAGCTCAAGCTATATTTAAACTTGAGGACAAGGCTAAGTTTCTATAAACAGTTGAGGATTTTTTGTAGGTGTCCAAGATGAAAATATGACCACCAAATTTGTAATAGAAGTACAGATTTATTCAGAAGTAAGTACTTTTGTATAACACTTCATCAGGCCATGGAATAAACAAACCATCTCAATCCTTTTATACAAATTAGATTAATAAACCTATCAAAACATTCTTGAGTAAAAGACATCTGCAAATACTCTATGAATCAATCTCTGCGTTTTCAAATGGGGTTTTAAAGGAATACATCATTTAGACCGAATCTTTGTCAGCTGGCAAGGTTAGAATCCAACACAATTCCTCATTCTCAATTCTGTTCTGTATACTACCTCCCCTGGAATTTACATTTAATATGCGTAGCACCATAAACTCAAACAAATGCCCTTTCATCTGTTTAACATGTTTATTTAAGGCATTCGTTGGCACGTCTCTCCTTATGTCTCCCAGATGTTCTAATACCCTATCTTATTGGGATATTTTTAAAAAGGATGATAATTTACAATTTTTAAATGGAAATAAATGTGGTAATTTCTTATAGTAGGGGTAGAAATATTAGTGATTTTTTTAGTTTATGGTAAGCTGCAGATGCCCGAAGTGACTAGAAGTATTACAGTGGGGATGAAATGTACTTACCAGTGTGTTAGATGCACTGGGTGTCATTTTGTGGTAAATAAATTTAATATTAATGGGGTGAATTACCCCCTCTGTTATGAAACAGAGGGGGTAATATATGGGTTAAAGTGCCCTTTTGGTAAATTTCATATAGGCAAAAAGAGGTTTCTCTATTAGGCAAAAGTAACATACATTAGGGATATAAGAAAAAGTAATGAACATAGTCCAGTAACTAATCATTTTAAGCAGTGCCATGGCAATGATACAAATGGGTTACAAGCGACAGTTTTAAATCATATGCACAAAGGTTACATGTCTGTGCAAGAATATAAAAATAAGTTATGCAGAAAGGAAACTGTTTTGATATTAAAATTTAGTACACTTTTCCCTATAGGATTCAATAGGGAAGTGAATTGGAAATGTTTTTTATGTAGGGTTGGGTTTGTCTTAATTGATTAGTCATGTAATTGTTTAAGTTGTTGAATGAGTAAAATCTGAGTGTTTTTTTATGGTGCATTATTAAAGGCTTGTTTATGCCGAAGCGCTAGGAGTGTACAAGGTTTTATTAAACAGATTTATATCACTAGCCAGTGTTTTTTGTGTGGTATTTCGCATATACTTTGGTTGTATTGTAAAGACTTTCTATAGGTATCCAAGATAAAAATATGACCACCAAAGCTGTAATACAAATATCGATTTATTCAGAGGTAAGCGCTTTCGTATAACACTTCATCAGACCATAGAATAAACAATCTAAATTCTTTTATACAAATTAGATTAATTAATAAACCTATAAAAACACTCTTGAATATAACACCGCTGCAAATACTCAGTGAATCGATCTGTGTTGTCAAATGTGGTTGTAAAGGAATTCCTCATTCTCAATTCTATTCTGTATACTATCTCCCCTGGAATTTGCATTTAATATGCGTAGCACCATAAACTTAAATCAATGCCCTTCCATCTGTTTAACATGTTTATTTAAGGCATTCATTGGCACATCTAACCTTATGTCTCCCAGATGTTCTAATACCCTGTCTTTTAGTCTCCTACTAGTCATACCTGCATAAAAACATGAACATTTTTGAAGGTAGCCAGATATACTACGTTGGTACCTGTACAGTCCACATATAAATTAACATTGAATCTTACTCTTGTGCCTGGATGAATAAAAAAGTTCTTCCTTGAAATATGAGGACACGCTTTACAGGAACGACATGGGAAAGTTCCTTTTCTGTCAGATGTTTTAACTATTTTCTTCTCTTTCATGTAACACAATTTGCATTTCAAGGACGGAGCATTCTTAAAAGCAAATGCTGGCTATTGTCCCACTATACCCTTAATCTTGTCATCTGTCAATAAAACCTGCCAATTGCATTTTATTGTGTCACAAACAAAACCAATGTTACTAGTATAAGTTAGACACCGTCATCTTCTCATCTATTTCACTTCTGTTGTTGTCTCCTATTACCACCATTCTCAGAAAAGAATGGTTTCCCAACACTATCCCTAAGCTCTCTGACGTGTAGCTGTCTGTAACACCTCTTTTTCTTTATAGCCCCTCTCAACAAATTCTTTACTCAACCCATCAAAGGCTTCATCCATTGCTCGACGGTCTGTATGCAGTCTTAATTCTTAAGAACTGCCCTTTCATAGAATTCCTAAAAACATAACTGGGATCTGGAGCAATGCAATTTATTATTCTTCCAGCAAGATTTCTAATAGACTCTCGTATCAAAAACACCATTTTTAACCTGCCGTACTGAATATACATTATTACAAGTGAATTTGCTCACTTCTTTGTTACTGTTGGTGTTGGACTGTAACATTTTTGTTTTTAAGGATGCTTATTATCTTTAGAAGTTGGGCATAGCTATGGGCACAGCTTGTGCCAGTAGCTACGCCAACTTGGTTATGGCCTTCTGGGAAAAAGCATGTGATTGGGAATGAGAGGTATAAGGAACAGGTAGCCTTCTACAAAAGGTTTGTGGATGACGTGTTCCTTTTATGGAATGGTGACACCTATGAATTGAATAATTTTATTGATTATGTTAATGCTAGTACTAGTTTCTTAAAGTTCACAGCAAACATTGTGTGTTTTAGTATGATGTTCATCGTGTATACAGCTGCAGTCATTACAGATGGGGTTATCCTGCCGTCAGGCGGGTCCTCGGTCGGCCGAATTCCAAAGTCTAAATCCGGCGTCAGTTGTCGTCGCTTCTTCCCTGACGTCAGTGCGGCAGGGGTATAAAAGAGGCAGCCGACGTCATCTTCTCCAGTCTTTCTTGCCACGCGGTGCCCGAAGCAGAAGCAGTTCGCAAGTGTCGCTCGGCCAGCTTCTGAGATTTACGAAAATATTTCAGCCGAAGTCTTCTTGAAAGCTAAGTACCCCGTTGGGGAAACTTTTCTTGCCTCAGACAGATGTCAGACAAAGTTAATAATTGCATTTCATGTGGGAAGCGAATACCGCATAAGGATTTCCACTCTTTCTGTATACCTTGCTTAGGCCCAGACCACGACGTCTCGGCCTGCCGTTTTTGTGCTAGATTCAACAAACGCACTATTAAGTGCCGGGCGGAGTTCGTCCTTCACTATTTTGGTAAAAAATTTAATTATATTATGTCGTCGGATACTCCGACTCCAGTTTTGAGTAAAAGACGCAAAGATAAGGACCGACATACGAGGTCCTCACCGACTACTGACACCACGCTAAGGCCGACTACCGGTTCTCCGGTTCTCAGCAAGGCACCTACGCAGCCCCTGAGCACCGATGATACAACATTACCGGTGTCTTCAGTACCCGAGGTCGCAGGCTCCTTGGTCCCCATTCCTACTACAGATACCGACGCCACTCTTGGCGGGGAAACTCAGAGTTTAGACAGGCTTGCCATTTCTCAAGGTGTCTTCAGGTCTCCCTCCTTCTCTATTAAAGCTTTCACTAAATCTAAAGCAGCCATGAAAACCAAAAAAGAGGGACCTCAGACCCCCTCTCAAGGCCTCATGCCTAAAAAACAGATGCTCAAAATGGCTGAGGATTTCATTACTCTTACCAGGGGTTCTCAACCCCCCTCAGACAAAAGGCCCAGATTAGAGGAAGACTACACTTCCTCAAATCAAGCCTCTATTACCTCTGAACATTCTGAGGACCAGGATTATGCCTATTCTCCTTTCGAAGACTCTGATGCAGAGGAGTCTATTCCCTCGGTCTCCCCCCCTGAGGACTACTGTTTTGGGGAAACCCTACATACATTGAGGGAACACTTTCACTGGGAAGGCCAAGATTACTCCGATTCCAAGAAAAGGCTCAGGGATTTTCTCTTGCTCCCCCAGCATAGGCCCCTGGCTATCCCTCCTGTTTTAGATATATTGGATGATGTGCCAGCCTTAATCCAGATTCTTTACCTCCAGCTCCTGTTAAACCAGACAGGTATTACTGGGTTCCTGATTCACACCAGTACAAAAGCCATACTGCTGACCCAGAAACTATTTCACAGGGTCCCAAGGGAATTAAGGCCTCTACTGCTAAAAACCCATTACCTTCAGAGAGAGATTCCAGAGCTTTAGAAAGGTGGGGGAAAAAGGTGTACACCTCGGCCACTTTAACCATGAGGGCATTAAACTGTCCGTTCCATATGTTAAAGTATCAACAGTTTTTGTTATCTCAGTTGAAAAGCAAAATGACACAACCAGAACAACCAGATTTAAAAGAGTTGCAGGATTTGTTGCATGGTGCAGAGCAAGTGGGTAAACATACCTTGCAGTGTGGTTTTGATGCTTTAGAGGCCTCCTGTAGAGCTGCTGTTACGGGGTCTGTTATACATAGACATGCTTGGCTGAAAGAGCAAGCCTTACCAGATCATGTCAAAGCTAAATTATTAGATGCACCTCTTCAAAAAGATGTATTGTTTGGTGTTGAAGCTGAGGAGGTACTAAAGAAAATGGAGGAAAAAGCGAAATCAATGCACACGGTGAAAGATTTCCTGCAGGTACAACCTCCATGTTTCAGCAGAAACTGGCCTTCAAAAAATTGGTCCTTTCCAGCCACGGACAGACCTCAAAGGGGCAGATATAGACACCCAAGGGGTTGAGGGCAACCTGAAGGATCTTTCAGAGCCAGACAGTGGCAAACACCAACCCCAAGAGGTGGAGAAGATAGATCACAGTCATTTAGAAAACAGACACAATGACTTCCCCCTTTACCTGCCAAGCAAAGCTTTAATGGCAGCACCTTTGGGCGGAAAACTGGCATTATTCTCAAAAAATTGGCATATTGTTACAAAAGACAAATGGATTCTGGACATTATAGACAGAGGCTACAGGTTCCACTTTCACACCCTTCCAAAAATGAGAGGCATGCCAAACCTGCCACAAAATCAAAGGGCAGAGGCACAAAAGCAAATTTCAGCTCTCATGGACATGAAAGCGATTCAAGAGGTACCTGCAAAAGAACATGGTCAAGGGTTTTTTTCCAGACTATTCCTGGTACCAAGGAAAGACAAAGATTGGAGACCTATCTTAGACCTATCCATCCTAAACGCATATTTACAGGTACCAAAATTGAAGATGCTCACATTACAGCAGCTTCTTCCCATGCTGGGCAAGGAGTCTTGGCTGGTAACATTGGACCTCAAGGAGGCATACCTCCATGTCCCTATCAGACAAGATTGCAGAAGATACCTCAGATTTCTTGCAGGTTCAACCCATTATCAATTCTCTGCATTGCCCTTTGGCTTATCTACTGCACCCAGAGTGTTTACGAAATGCCTGGCATCAGTAATCGCCTTCTGCAGACTACAAGGAATACAAATCTACCCATATCTGGACGACTGCCTAATCCAAGTGGTCAGCAAGGACATACTTCTGAAACACCTGGCGTTTGTAATAAAACTGAACTTTCTGGGATACACAGTCAACAAAAAGAAATCAAAACTAATACCCTCTCAACAAATAATTTTCCTGGGTGCCAGCTTGAATACAACCACCCAGATGGCCTACCTCACGCCAGACAAACAGGGGCAACTGTCTCAATACTTCAGCAAAATGGCAACCTTCACCAGGCTGACTGCAAGGAAAGTCCTGCCGGCTCTGGGATTCATCGCATCTTGCATCCTACTAATCCCATGTGCAAAGCTGCATATGAGGAAACTTCAATGGTACCTAAAAAACGTATGGTCTCAACACAGCCACAGCTTGGAAACAATTATACCACTCATTCCATGCCTTCAAAAGGAATTTCTGTGGTGGGCTCAAGCATGCCAAAGAAACATAGGTCTCCCTTTCTGTGTACCTCAAGCAACTCAAATCATCACAACAGACGCCTCAGACTACGCCTGGGGGGCACACATGACAGATCAGTGCATTTAGGGAAAATGGTCCCAAAAAGAGAAGCACCTACACATCAACCAAAAGGAAATGCTAGCCGTGCAAAATGCTATTATGGCCTTCAAAGACCTACTGCATCCAGGCCAGCTATTGATAAGGACAGACAACACCACAGTGATGTGGTACATAAACAAACCAGGGGGAACTCATTCATACCCCTCTGTGCAGGCAAGCCATGACCCTATGGAACACAGCACTGGAATTGCAAATTCAACTACAGGCACAATTCCTGCCAGGGAAGGAAAAAACACTGGCAGACAGCCTAAGCAGAAATATGACAGATCCACATGAATGGAAGTTGCATCCTCAAGTTTTCACAAAGATAACTCGGGCATGGGGACAGCCAGACCTAGATCTCTTTGCTACCCACAGAAATTACCAGTTGAAAAAATTTTGTTCAAGAACCTATCATCCACAGGCCTGGAAAGTGGACGCACTTTCTTTCAATTGGACAACGTTGACAGTCTGTGCCTTTCTGCCTCTTCCTCTGCTGCCCAAAGTTCTATTAAAAGCCAGAGCAGAGAGGCCGAAAATGTTTCTCATTGCTCCAGACTGGCCAAGACAACACTGGTATCGGCTCCTGAAGAGCCTGACACATTCCCCACCATGGATCCTACCTCTAGTCCCTCTTCTGTTGTCCCAGCACAACTACAAGACTCTTCACAGCCAGCTCAAAACCTATCTAGCTGCATGGAGAATTCCTTGATTTCCCAACAGACCCTCCTCTCCAAGGAGGTGCAGGATGTCATCTTGGAGGCCAGAAGACCTTCTACTAGAAAAGCCTACTCCTCCAAATGGAAACGATTTTGTGCCTGGAATCAAGAAAAGGGCCAGAATCCTTGGGTAATAAATTTACCTCAAATTTTACAGTACCTAGCTGAGATGTTAAACAGTGGACTTTCCTTCTCCTCCATCAAAATCAACGCTTCAGCCATTTCTGCAGAATACAACACAGATCCTCCTTTATTCTCTCATCCTCTCTTGACAGTTCCTCAGAGGGGCAAAGAATATATAACCCCCAAGGAAACCACCAGTCCCTGCTTGGGACCTCAACTTCGTATTGGAAAAGCTGACCCTTCCTCCCTTCGAGCCAGCTGCTTCAACAGAACTACAATACTTGTCATGGAAAACAGCCTTCCTTCTGGCTATCACCTCAGCACGCAGGGTTTCGGAGCTACAGGCCCTCATGGCTATGCAACCTTTCATCATTTTCCATCAGGGCAGAGTTTCCTTATGAACCAACCTTACCTTTATGCCAAAGGTAGTATCCAGTGTAGCTTTGAATCAGACTATCCACTTACCTGCCTTTTATCCTTATCCACAAAACAAAGGGGAAAGACTGCTACATTCCTTGGACATTCACAGACAACTTCGTTATTATTTGGACAGGACAAAGCCATTCAGGAAATCCGAGCAACTCTTGTGTCCTATGCTGCAGGTGCTCAAGGAAAGGCTATTCCCAAACAGACAATCTCAAAATGGATAGCCCACTGCATACGCTTTTGTTACTCATTTCATGGAAAAACCATGCCTACAAGCATCAGATCCCACTCCACCAGGGCCACAGCTACCTCTGCAGCTTTCCTCAGGGGGGTTCCTACCAAGGACATTTTGGAAGCAGCCACTTGGAGTTCAGTGCACACTTTCTCCAAACACTATCACCTTCCACTATACTCTAAATCTAGAGCGGGATTTGCCACAGCAGTCTTGCAGGGCATCCTTGCTCCTCCTAGTTCCACTTAGTGCCTGCCACCCCTGCTTAGCTTTGGGATTCTTCCCATCTGTAATGACTGCAGCTGTATGCACGATGAACATAGTACAGTTTTGTACCTTCCATAAATGTAGATGTTCGAGTGCTCATACAACTGCAGTCCAGGTTACCCCCCCCCCCCTCCGTCCCCTCTTAGGACAGGCCTTATGACAAACACCTTCTCATACTACCTATTTGGGGTATTCTTTTATGGTGTATTTGCTTGCAACTACTGTTTTTTTGATTATTCTATATTGCATGATTACATAAATTTATGTTTTGCCTTCCTTCTGGGGGCACCTGACTTCTGGGGCAAGAAAAACTGAAGAAGATGGCGTCGGCTGCCTCTTTTATACCCCTGCCACACTGACGTCAGGGAAGAAGCGACGACAACTGATTCCGAACCTAGACTTTGGAATTCGGCCGACCGAGGGACCCGTCTGACGGCAGGATAACCCCATCTGTAATGACTGCAGCTGTATGAGCACTCGAACATCTACATTTATGGTAGGTACAAAACTGTACTTTATTTTTAGATGTGCTTATCTCCAAAGATTCAGATGGTGTTTTTGATATGAGAGTCTATAAGAAATCTTTCTGGAGGAATAGTAAATTGCATCGCTCCAGCATGCACCCCAGTTATGTTTTTAGAAATTCTATGAAGGGGCATTTCTTAAGAATTTTGAGACTGCATACAGACCATCGAGCAATGGATGAAGCCTTTGATGGGTTGAGTAAAGAATTTATTGAGAGGTGCTATAAAGAAAAAGAGGGTGTTACGGATAGCTACACAAATCAGATTGCTTAGGGATAGTGTTGGGAAACCATTCTTTTCTGAGAATGGTGGTAATAGGAGACAACAACAGAAGTGAAATAGATGGGAAGATGAGGTTGTGCCTAACTTATACTAGTATCATTGGTTTGTGTGTGACACAATAAAATGCAATTTGCAGGTTTTATTGACAGACTACAAGATTAGGGGTATAGTGGGACAATATCCAGCATTTGTTTTTAAGAATGCCCTGTCCTTGAAACGTAAATTGTGTTACATGAAAGAGAAAATAGTTAAAACATCTAACAGAAAAGGAACTTTCCCATGTCATTCCTGTAAAGCGCGTCTTCATCCAGGCACAGGAGTAAAGTTCGATGTTAATTTATATGCGGATTGTACCAGTACCAACTTAGTATATCTGGCTACCTGCAAAAAATGTTCATGTTTTTATGTAGGTATGACTAGTAGGAGACTAAAAGATTAGGTATCTGGGAGACATAAGGAGAGACGTTCCAACAAATGCCTTAAACATGTTAAACAGATGGAAGGCAATTCATTTGAGTGTATGGTGCTACACATATTAAATGTAAATTCCAGGGGAGGTAGTATACAGAATAGAACTGAGAATGAGGAACTGCGTTGGATTCTAACCTTGCAGGCTGACGAAGGTTTCAGTCTAAATGAATGTATTCCTTTAAAACCCCATTTGAAAACAGAGATTGATTCATTGATTTGCAGCTATGTTTTATTCGAGTGTTTTGATGGGTTTATCTCAATCCTTTTATACAAATTAGATTGTATATTTATTGTATGGTTCTGTGAAAGGAGATGTGATTTGTGAGACACCTTTTAAAAAAGTTTTCAGAGGCAATGGGAGATTAGAGATGAATCTTGGAAACCATTGTGAAAGTTTGAAATTGCAGCCAAATAGACTTGAATTATGGAGGCTGCCACCCCTGACTGTAGAAGATTTGAGAGATGATCTAAAACTGAAGTAACAGAAGCTGAGCAAAAATCTAGTTTCTTTTGTTTGGACCAAATAAGAAATCTCTTCCATTTGCTGAGATAGATTTTCCTGGTGGATGGTCTATGTGAAGCCAGAAGAATACTACATACAGTACAGGAAAAGTTATTTTCAGCTTGAGACTGGGAAGGGTGGGATATATCAACCTTGTGGATGCGAGATCAGTTCCGGAGTTGGATCCAGAATCCAGGGCTGGTGTACTAGGTGAGGCCAAAGGAAGGGAAACCATATCTGTCGTGGCCAGTTAGGGGCAATGAGAATTACTTTGCTTCTCAGATGAAGGTCCTCCTTTAGAACAAGAGGAATCAAGGGAAGGCATACAGAAGTCCTGTGGGTCAATCGTGTATCAAAGCATCCCTCGGAGATTCCCCCTGTAGGGGGATTATGGCAAAGTAGCTGCTGCATTTATTGTTTAGTGAGGAGGCAAAAAGATCGCAGCAGGGCTGACCCCCAGCAGCTGGAAATCTTTTCCTCCACGACTGGATTGAGGGACCACTCATGAGGCAGTAGGATACATCTGCTCAGCTTGTCTGCAATCACGTTGAAAACCCTGGGAATGTGCATTGCTATTGCCCATTGCCAAATTCTCATGGCCTCTCGACGCAACGGGTAGGACTTGGTTTCCCCTTGTTTGCTGATGTACCAAACAACTGACGTTGTCGGACTGTATAGCAATTGTCCCTGATGGGAGGGTAGATTGAAATGCTTGCAACACTAGAAGCACTGTCCTCAGTTCTGGGACACTGATATGCAGATTGGCCTCTGTCTGACCTCCGAGCAGGGACTAAGTTTTGACAGTGTCACCCGGATCTGGCATCTTATCCTGTGTAATCTGTGGTCCAGAAGAGAGACTAGGCAAGCATGCATATTGAAATTTGCCCCTGTAAATTCCAAGGTTTTAGAGGGAATCCAGTTGCACTTACCCCAGTTTATTGAGATTCCCAGGGATTCTGCTAGTTTGAGAGTGTAGTTTAGAGCTATTTCCAGTAGATGCTTGGTGGGGGTGGTGAGGCGCCAATCGGTTAAATATGGAAACACCTGGAATCCTTGAAGTCTCAAGTGAACTGTTACCACTGCCATGCACTTCGGTTAAATATGGAAACACCTGGAATCCTTGAAGTCTCAAGTGAACTGTTACCACTGCCATGCACTTGGTGAACACTCTGGGGGCTGTAGAGAGTCCGAAGAAGTGCACGGAATTGGAGGTGATTGTCTCCAAGCTGGAAGTGAAGGAATCTTTGGAGCGCTTTTCCATTTTTATTTGGTAATGCGCATCTTGAAGATCTTCTGAGCACATCCAATTGTCTTTCTCCAAGAATGGAAGGATGGACTGAACTGTGACGATTGAGAATTTTTCCTGTTTAACAAATTTCTTCAGGATGCTGAGATCTAGAATTGGTCTCCAGTCCCCTGTATTTTTTGGCACTAAAAAGAATCTGTAGTAATGTCTGGGTCCTATCTTGTCTGATGGGACTGTCTGGATGACTGTTTTTTGAAGCAGATTTTGTATTTCTTGAGCTGCTGCTTCCCTTTGACTGGGTGGAACATCGTGAATTCATGGAATACTTCTGAGTGATTTTGGGTAAAGATTGAATGGGCTGTGAATAACCTCTGGTTATGATCCACTGCACCCATGAATCTGTAGTTATTGTTAGCCAGGCAGAAAGGTGCAGAGGAAAGCAATCTGGCTGCTCCTTAGGAGCTCTGTTAGGATTGTCCAGAGAAGGAATTTCTGGACCCCTGGTTATGCGGATCCCCCTCTGCCTCTGTAGGGTCACCTTCTGGAAGTTATCCCCCTTTGCCACTGGGTGTAAACTTGCCAAGTGTGTCATAGAAAGGACCCTGAGATTTCTTGTCTCATTTTTCCACTCCTGTGGTCCCTAGAGTAGGGACGTTGAGGGGTTGAAAAATGTACGCCCAAGGCAGACCGGGTCTTACCATCCTTCTCGCACCTGGCCAATGTATCTTTTACTTTTGGGCCGAAAAGTGAAGAAGCTTCCACTGGAGCGTTCAGAAAGGAAGACCTAAAAGGATTCACAAAGTCAGAGGTGCATCCAGGCGTAATGTTTCATGACAACACCTGAACCTGCCACTCCTTCAGTAGCATGGAAAATCAAATGCACGGAGGAGTTGGATATGGATTCCAGGGTAACAAGCTGCGAGGCAACCTTGTCACGTACCTCATCAGAGACTTCTCCTGCTAAGGCTTTGGAGAGTTTGGAGACTTAAGTCTCTCTGAAGCCTAGTAAAATGTGCCAGGTACAGTGGATATAAAAAGTGTACATACCCCTGTTAAAAGGCCAAGTTTTTGTGATATATAAAATGAGACCACAATAAATCATTTCAAAACTTTTCCCACCTTTAATGTGACCTGTAACCTGTACAATTCAATTGAAAAACAAATCTGTTGGGGAAAAAATATAAAAAATAAAAGAGGACTGAATGCTGTAATTAAATCAAAAGATGCTTCAACAGAGTAATAATTTAAGGTTTTGCACACTTATGCAACCAGCTTATTGTACGTTTTTTATTTTCCATATTTTTCCCCTAACAGATTTGTTTTTCAGTTGAACTGTACAGGTTATAGGTCACATTAAAGGTGGGAATAATTTTGAAATGATTTATTGTGGTCTCATTTTTTTTATATCACAAAAAACCTGGCATTTTAACAGGGGTGTGCACTTTTTATTTACACTGTGGTTCAAAGACCTAACAGCAACAGTCAATAATGCAAATACTCACTTCCCTAACCTGTTCACTGCCCGAGACTCCCTGTTTGGGGCAGTGAACAGTCTGAGTTTCCTCGGCAAGCTCCTTCCTAGTGGCAGCCTTGGACCAGTGTGTATGCTGCTCGGGAGGGGATAAAAACTTGTCTGTGTCCGTGGGATTGGCTCAGTGGTATCAGGACTCTTCCATGTGTGCTGCACGATGAGTTGAACCAGCTCATCTGCAGGCGGGGTCACCTAGGAAGTAGAGGGTCAAACACGAAAAGCCTGCAGGAATATGGATTCCTCGGAGGAAGGGTTGGTGGGCTTCCAGTCACCCATCTGTTTCAGGATTTCCAGGACATCTCCAAAGGAGACATCATCAGGAGACAACCGTGGGGACCTCTCCCCTTCATCGTAATCCATATCCTTGGTGAGGGACTCCTCAGGGGAGTCCACGTGCTTCCTATTGCACGTCCTCTTACGTGGTACCTCTTCAGCAGGAGTTTCTGATGAGGACTCTGAAGAGGGGACACCATGCAGTAGGGTATCCTGAGAGTGCTGTGCTTGTTGTCCTGATGTGGTGGTCTGTGTTAGTTGCGGCTCAGAGGGAGGACATATTTGTTGTTCCAACACCGGTGGTTTGCCTGCAGAGGCAAGAGCCCTCTCCATCACCTGGAAAGCAGGTCCGCCTGAAGAGGAATGGGAGCCCGGAACAGAGAGGGACAACCTCGGAACCGGAGTCTCACCCCACTCCAACAAACCCACTCCCAAGGATGAAGCCCCAAGGGGGCTCTGTACCGTCATAACTCCTGGAACCGTGGTAGGCAGTGCTGTAGAAGAAACTGGTGCCGTACCAGGCACCTCGGAGCCCGCAGTCCAGTCCCAATCCTGAGGATGACCGGGCTCCGAACGAGTCAAAGGCCAAAGAGTCGGTTCCGGTACCACTGTGAGATCCATCAGTGGAACTGAAGGCATGGGAACCATAAAGGGCGTCTCTGCTGAACACTTCTATGCCTACAAGGAGGTCAAAGGACGAGAATAAGATGGAGTCCGTGGAGATAGAGTTCCAAGTCCAGATGGGAAGGGAGTTTTGGAAGGTGTAGCAGTCCCTCTGGCCGTCCGCAGCTGGTCCACAAGATACACCACGTCTAATTCCGAAAGGCTCCTGTTCGATCTTTAGATATCCCCGATGGAGAGTCAGACCATTCTAAGAAAGGGCTATACTGTTGCCCCAAGAAAGGATCCACCATAGGGGAGTAGTGGGACCGTGCAGAGTGGTCTATCGGCGCCATGGTCTCGAGACTGGAGACATATATTGAAGGAATGTCTGGTATCGGAACCGATGGAACAGATACTGTAGGCAAGTATAGTGCCATAGATATGGTCGGTGCCGTGATTGGTGTCGAGGATAGGATTTTTACTGATGGCACCGAGGTAGAAATTTGCAGTTTAAGCATTATCGGTGTTGTTATGGTAAGAGCATAACTTCTTTTTTGCCTACTCCCCTATCCATATAGTTATCCTACATATCTTACTGTAGTCCAGTCTACTTTAGACTTGCTGTCCTTTTTATATTTTCCCTTCTGCTAAACTACCCTGTGTCTTTCTTCTTAGTTTTCAGTCCTGTTGCACTTCCTAGAATTATCGCACACCCTCTAAGATGTGCTTTCAGGAATGTGCCCTATTCTGGAAGGATCCAGTTCTGGAAGATCATAACTAGGACAGAATAGAGTGTAGGTCTATACCTGTGTATTTTACTCCATTATAGTAAAGCCTAACCCCAGCGCATTGCACCAGCTTATTGTACATTTTTTATTTTTTATATTTCTTCCCCTAACAGATTTGTTTTTCAATTGAATTGCATAGGTTATAGGGCACATTAAAGGTGGGAAAAGTTTTAACATGACTTATTGTGGTCTCATTTTTTTATATCACAAAACCCAGATATTTTAACAGGGGGGTGTACACTTTTTTTATATCCACTGTAAATGTATCCACAGTGAAAGACATTTCTCTATAGATGCCTTCAACTCCATCCTAAAACAGTACAACTGGACCCCCTTAAAACCCCTTGACCTAGATGACACAGCCCAATACTTCAATGAATCATTCTTAAACACACTGAACTCTCTGGCCCCAATTAGAAGAAAGTGTATCAAGGAAAAATCAAGTCAGTGGCTAAGTACTGACACTCTGCAAATAATGAAGGAAAAAGACTTAGCCTGGCAACACTGTAAATCATCCAGAACCGAAGTTTCCCTCCTACATTACCGCCAACTAAGAAACCAAACCAAACCAAAACATGAATTCGAAATGACAAAAAATCGTACTACTCACTACTCCAGCAAAAACATCAAAACAACCCTCAAAAATTCTGGGGCACTAATAAGCAGCTCTTAAATCCAGGCCAGATCACCACCCCTATCCCAAACCTCCTCAACTCCACAGACAGCATAGCAGCCCAATTTAATTCTCACTTCATAAACTCCATACAATCTCTCCTAAATAAAAATAGCACCCCACTAACTAAACCCAGTAATTCTACCCCTCAAAACTCCATTCTCTCTCTCTCTTAAGCCCATTCAAACTAACCACATAAACTTCTCCATAAACAAAAAACCATCAACACTCGCTGCAGACCAGCTACCCCCCCAAGTTTCTAAAGTTGGCAGCAGGCTCTACCTCCTACCCAGTCTCCATACTTATCAACCGCTCCATCTCTGAACAATATGTCCCCAAACTCTGGAAAATCTCCCACATAATTCCTGTACACAAAAGAGGAACATCCACAGAATTAACAAACAACAAGACCATTTGCCATACTACCCCCCTTAAGCAAAATTCTAGAAAAATGCATACACTCACAACTAATGATGATCTTCGTGTTTACTGTTGCAGTCATCACACTTGGGTTATCTGCCTGTAGGTAGCCCTCAGTTGGCCCAGATACCAGAGTCTTGGGATTGCGGAGTCGGATGCTGTCTCTTCTTTCACAACATCAGGTAGTCAGGGGTATAAAACATGCAGCTGACGCCATTACATCAGTCTTTCTTGCTGTAAAGCCTGAAGCAGAACCAGTTTGCAAGTGCCGGTTGGATGCTTCCTGAAATTTTCGTTTTTCGAGCTTCAAACCTGAAGTCTTCTAAAGCAAAGTACCCCGTTGGGGATCCTTTTTTCTTGCTCTAACCGATGTCAGAAAAAGTTAACAATTGTCTTGCCTGTGGAAAGCAAATACCTCACAGAGATTTTCATTCTTACTGCGTCACCTGTTTAGGCCCAGACCACAACATCCCGTGCTGTCGGTTTTGTGCCTTGTTTAATGCTCGAACCATTCATCGTGAGGCTGTCTTTGTCACTAAATTCTTTCGCTCTCGTTCTCTGTATTCCAAAATTGCTTCGATAAGCCATCTGACTACCAATCTTCTGAAAAAACGTAAAGATAAAGACAGAGACATACCGCATAGGTCCAAAACTGCCAACACTTCTGTTAAGCTAGTCGCCAGTTTGCCGGTACTGTGGGGCCTTCGCAGCCCCTGATACCCACTTCTACAGATTCACAGGCCTTTGCTGAGACCCATTCGGAGTCCAGTATGCCGCAAGATGCTTCTTCGACTATGGAACCTGCAGATGTCTCTATCTTGGATGGGTCCAGAGCCGCTGTGCAGGCACTGGCTTCTGAGGATGTATTTCGACCTACGGATGTCTGTATTAAATCGACAACTTCGTTTTTAGCTAAAACTACAGAGTTTCTCAGGCCCAGAGTTCGCACTACACCTAGAAAACCGACAGTCAAGTTTTTGCTCAAGTTCCCATGCCACAAAAACAAATGCTTAGAATGGCTGAAGACCTTATTACTCTAATTAGGGGAAGCCAGCCTTCCCCTGCTAAAAGACAAAGAATTGAGTTTCCTTCTGATTCTGCAACCCTTTTGATTACCAGGACATAGCCTTCTCAACCTATGAGGATTTAGATGCAGAGGAATCCATTCCCTCTGCCTCCCCTCCAGAGGATTTTTCTTTTGGTGAAACCTTGCATACCTTAAGAGATCATTTCCGCTGGGAATGCCAGGACTATCCTCGGTCCAAAAAGAGATTCAGAGAATTTTTAGAGTTGCCTCAGCATAGGCCTCTAGCTATAACCCCTGTCCTGGATATTGTAAATGATGTCTTTATGGAATCCAGTCTTACTTCTGACACTTTACCACCGGCCCCTAGAAAACCTGACCGGTACTACAGAGTACCTGATTCTCACAAATTTCTCTTTAAGAATCCTACTGCGGATCCAGAGACCCTATCCCAGGGACCTAAAGGCATTAAAGCTACTACAGCCAAAAACCCTACCCCTTCGGATAGGGATTCAAGAGCTTTAGACAGATGGGGTAAGAAGGTATATACCTCTGCAACTCTTGCCATCAGAGCTTTGAATTGCCAGTTTCACATGTTGAAGTACCAGCAACATATTATGGAACTAATTAAGCAGAAAATGGTGTTTCTTCCAGATTGTGCAGAAAATAAAGATTTACAAGAGTTAATGCATTCTGAAAACCAAGTTAGTAAACATACTTTGCAATGTGGTTTTGATGCCTTAGAAGTGTCTTGCAGGGCTAAAGTCACTGGGTCTGTACTGAGAAAGCATGCTTGGCTGAAGGAACAAATCTTGCCAGAACATGTCAAAGCAAAATTACTAGAAGCTCCTTTAAATCAGGACCATTTGTTTGGTACCAAAGCAGAAGAAGTTCTTAAAAAGATGGAGGAAAAAGCTAAATCTATGCAAACTGACGATTTCTTACAGGTGCAGCCACCTAGATTCAGTAGGCATTGACCTTCTAAAAACTGGTCCTTTCCAGCCCCTCCTAGGCCTTCTCAGCCCAAACCTAGGGGAAACAGACCACCAAGACTACAGTCTCAGGGTATGCAGAGATCCAAACAATGGAGTGCTTCCACCTCTAAAACAGGGAGTGGTAAGCCACCCCCTTACGGACAAAATTCACAATAACATTTCAGTTATCCTTCCCAGCCATGCCCAATTACTTGCGCCCCTAGGAGGAAAACTTGCCCTTCATGCAAAAAAACTGGATGTCCATTACTCAGGACCGATGGGTTGTAAACATTGTATCCCAGGGATACAGATTCTGCTTCCATTCACTGCCAACCCCAAGCATGTTGCCAAACCTTCCTCCAAACCAGTGGGCAGAGGCTCAAAAGCAAGTACTTTCCCTTCTCAGTATCGGGGCTATTCAGCCTTTTTCCAGTAGAACAAAGGGGACAGGGTTTCTACTGCAGACTGTTCCTGGTGCCGAGAAAAGAGGGCTCTTGGCACCCTATCCCAGATCTCCCAATTCTCAACACCTTTCTGGTGGTCCCAAAATTCAAAATGCTTACCCTGCTGCAGCTTCTCCCAAGGCTAGCCAAGGATGCCTGGTTAGTCACCCTAGACTTAAAAGAAGCTTATCTGCACATCCCCATAAGGGAGTTTTGCAGGAAATATCTATCAGTTCCCTGCACTTCCCTTTGGCTTATCTACTGTGCCCAGAGTATTCACAAAGTGCCTGGCTCCAGCAATTGCATACTGCAGGCAGAGAAGTATTCAAATTTACCCATACTTGGACGATTGCCTGATTTAGGCAGACAGTCAGGAATTGCTACTTCAGCACCTGGCATTTGTAAAAAGACTCATAACTTCACTGGAGTACACCATCAACGAAAAAATATCACAGCTGGTGCCCAGTCAAAAAATTGTATTCCTGGGAGCAAGCTTGAACACAACTTCCCAGATGGCATTCCTCACTCCAGAAAAGCAGGTCTATTTTACAAACTACTTCAAACTAATGGCCACCAAAACCCAGCTATCTGCAATGAAAATACTGCAAGCCCTAGGGTTCATGGCCTCCTCCATTCTGCTAATTCCAAATGCAAGACTGCATATGAGGAAACTTCAGTGTGGTACTCAAAAGTCTCTGGTGTCAACATTCTCAGGACTTGAAAACAGTGATTCCTGTCATACCTTGTCTAAGGGCAGAGTTCCTTTGGTGGGCAGAAGCATGCAACCACAACAAGGGACTGCTTTTCTCTCAACCCCTCACTGCCCAAACCCTGACAACAGACGCATCAAACTATGCATGGGGGGGCTCACATGGTGGGCAGATGCACTGTGGGCAAATGGAGCCCAGAACAAATTCTCCTGCATATCAGTCAAAAAGAGATGCTAGCTGTACAGAATGCTCTGACAGCCTTCAAATACCTAATCCTTCCAGGACAGCTCCTGAGCGACAACACCACAGTTATGTGGTACATAAACAAGCAGGGGGGAACCCATTCTTACCCACTCTGCAGGTTAGCCATGGCCCTGTGGAACACAGCCCTGAGCAACCAAGTGCACCTACAAGCTTGATTCCTGCCAGGCAAAGAAAATTCACTGGCAGACGACTTAAGCAGAACTCTACTGGACCAACACAAGTGGAAATTGGGGCTCAGCTCATTCAAATGTCTAATCCAGAGGTGGGGGACACCGGAGGTGGATCTCTTTGCCTCCCCCGAGAACCACCAACTGAGCAAATTTTGCACCAGGAACCCTCACAACAGGGCCTAGAAGGTGGATGCCCTATCCTTCACATGGGAAAACCTCTCAATTTATGCCTTTCCCCCTCTGCCCCTCCTCTCGAATGTACTACTCAAGATCAAACAGGACAGGCCAAGGGCAATCCTTATTGCCCCAGACTGGCCATGCCAGCATTGGTACCCACTCCTACGCAGTCTGACAGCAGCGCCATCCTGGCACCTACATCTCACACCTTCCCTGCTGTCTCCGCAGGAGGGACAGATTTTGCATCCACAGTTGCAAACTCTAAACCTTGCAGTCTGGCTTATCCCCTGAATACACCACCAGCAACCCTCAGCTAGCAAGTGTTGGATGTCATTCTTGAGGTCAGAAGGCCTAGTACTAGGAAATCTTATGCTGAAAAGTGGAAAATATATTGTTCATCTGTCTCGAGGAAAGGACACTGCTGTGCCCTCCTTACCTAAAATCCTTGATTACCTAGCAGAAATTCTCCACAGAGGCCGATCCTTCTCCTCCATTAAGATTTATGCCTCTGCCTTCTCAGCTCATTATAATACTGAGCCCACCTCTATTTTCTCACCTTCTCATCAAACAGTTCCTGAGAGGGGCTAACAATTTAAGGCCCCCTGGGAGAGCTCCCACCCCTGCCCTAGGACCTTAACTTTGTACAGGAAAAGCTTGCGCTTCCCCCTTTTGAACCTGCTGCTTCAGCAGAGTTAAAATTCCTCTCTTGGAAAACAGCCTTGCTTCTAGCCATTACTTCAGCAAGAAGAGGGTCTGAGTTACAGGCACTAATGGCTGTGGAACCCTTCATTATTTTCCATGCTGACAGGGTTTCCCTCAGGACTAATCTATCCTTTATGCCTAAGGTGGATCTAAACCTGTCCATCCATTTGCCAACCTTCTTCCCTAATCCTTAGAATAAAGGGAAAAGGAACCTGCACTCCTTGGACGTGCGCAGACAGCTCAGGTTTACCTTGACAGGACTAAACCTTTCAGAAAGTCTGACCAGCTGCTAGTCAGCTTTGCTACAGGGGCAGAGGGCAAGGCCGTTTCAAAGCAAACCATTTCCAAATGGATAGCACACTGCATCCATTTCTGCTACAAGCACCATGGAAAACCTACCCCACCCCACAGGGAATCAGAACACATTCCACTAGGGCTGCTTCCACCACTGCAGCATTTCTCAGGGGAGTCCCTACCAGGGAGATCCTGGAAGCTGCAACTTGGAGTTCTGTACACACTTTCACCAAGCATTACCACTTAACTATTTTTTCTAAATCCATAGCCGGATTTGCTACAGCAGTCTTACACGGCCTGCTAGCCAGCCCTAACACTTCTTGACTGCCTCCACCCTTCCTCAGCTTTGGGAATCAACCCAAGTGTGATGACTGCAACAGTGAAACACGAAGAACATAGTACAATTGTGTACACTTACCATAAATGTAGATGTTCGAGTGTATTCACTGTTGCAGTCCTGGTTTCCCTCCCTCCAGCCCCCTGGTTTTCTCTATCCTTTCTACCTATTCTCTTTATGGCCATTTTTTATGGCAGTGGTATTTACTTTTTACTGGGGGTGTTTCACACTATATAATAGCTTCCTATTTTGGGGGCTTTTTACATCTGGGGCAAGAACATGGAAGAGGAGAAGCATCCGACGCAGAAATCCCAAGACTCTGGTATTAGGGATGACTGAGGGCTTCCTGCAGGCAGATAACCCAAGTGTGATGACTGCAACAGTGAATACACTTGAACATCTACATTTATGGTAAATGTACACAACTGTACTTTCCACCTACTGTTAAACAACACCCTCTCTAGTTCCCAATGTGGTTTTTAGACCTAAACATAATACCACTACTCTTCTCCTTAGTTTCAGTAATTCTATCAACCAGCTAAAAAACAGTGGTTACCATGTATCAGCAACTGTCCTAAATATGTCAAAAGGTTTTGACACCGTTTCCCATCAAAAACTACTATATGTGGTATCTGCCATTGACCTTTCCCACTCTGCTATTGCATGGTTTCATAGTTGCCTGTCTGAACGTCAACAGGCAGTCAAATGGCAGGAACAACTCTACCCTCCTGCCAGTGTATTGGCGTCCCACAAAGCTCCATCCTAGGCCCCCCTACTCTTCTCCCTCTTTGCCAATAAACTTAGCTCTGCCACCAACCAAGCCACAACTGTCCAATATGCAGATGACTCCACCATCATCTGCTGAGCTCCCACCCTCCCTAAACTCAAAATTAGGACCCAAAAAGGCCTTCTCTGACATAGAGCAATATCTAACAAAAAAATCAACTTAAAACTTATGCTTTTCACTAATAATAGAACCTCCTCGCCATCACCCCCCTCCACATTCTTGCATGTGTCAATACAAAAATCAAATCAGTTGAGAACACCAAATTACTAGGAGTCACTATTGACAACTCATTCAAATATGACAAACATATAGCACTCTCCATAAAAAGGTCCACATTAAACTTGGCTCATTTATATAGAGCCAAACATTTCTCACCACTACCACTAAACAATCTTTTGCCAAAGCATACCCACTATCTACCTTAATGTATGTCTCTGGTATTTTCACTAACTTTAGGAAATCTGATCTTGACAAACTAGAGGCCTGCTGTCGCAAAATCGCTAAATTTGCTGCCAACCTCTCCAACCATACATATCACTGCAGTGCCTTAAAACAGTTAAAGTGGCCAGAACTACCACATCTACTAGCATTGAACCAACTTACAGTTGCCCACACCATTATACACCAACCCAAAAACTCTCCTTTCCTCAAAAACTTAATCCAGCCATACTCCGCCTACCCGTACCCTTCACTTGTCTGATAAACTGCTAGTAAAAGTTACCAAAGCCAGTAACAGCTTCTGTGACTCCCTGTTTTCTAACCAAATAGCAAAATCCTGGAACTCCATACCCCAACACATAAACAACACTACCTCTACACCACTTTCAAACTTGTAAAGGAACACCTATGCAAAAATTGGCTATGCTCTTGTACTACCACAGGATAATTTAATACATGCCCATCCTACCCTCTTTTTTTTTTTCTTTTGCTCTGATCAGTGCATGCAAGCTACTTCCTCTCTTATTCCACCAGTGTCCTAACCTAACTTCATACTACTTCTAACTATATTTTTTAATAAAATAATGTATTCCTTCCTTGAACCTACTATTTGAACTCGTACATTAATTGTACTGCAAAGGCATATAGTTTTTTTTCAAAAATTCAAAGGCTAAAGCCACATACTACTATGGGGGGGCTTATAAATGCCCTTGGGCAGATAGCCTAGTATGAACCTATGAACCTATGAACCTATGAACCTATAATTGCACTGCTATTTTAATTGGCAATTTCTCTATTAATCCACTGTTGCAAATCACTCATGATGCTATTCAAATCTATGTATAATCATGTATAATACTTTTGTGTTCGCTTTTAAATTCTGTGTGTAATTGTGCATGCAACTTTTTATGCTTATCTAATGTTTCTACTGTTTGAACCTACTGTACTGTTTTTTTTTTTTTTTTTTGGGATTGATTCTCCCCAGGCCTCAGCTGAAAACAGGCTACTAGCCCAGTTGGACCTTCCTGGTAAACAAATGTAAAATAAAATTTAAAATAAATAAGTGGCTTTGCTGCAGTGCCCTTCCATCTTGTCTCTTGGATTCATAGGATGTCCAGCTCCTTACCATTATGTCATCCACTTCTAAGCTGCATCCTGCTAATGAACCTACACTGAGTGTAGCAATTCTTAGTTCATGTTTGGCAGGTTGATTGGTTTTACATCTAGCTTTTGCTTAATGGAACTATCCCAGGTAACTCTGGGATGGTGGACTTCATGGTGGGCGCACACTGGCCACTGGCACATACACCCCTGCCACCATTACCATGGGTGCCTGGCATAGGTCAGGTCCTCAACCACTTATCACCGGCAAATACCCATTGCCATTTGGCAACATAGTCAACATGACCAAGTCACCTAGAGCCATATTTTACATGGTCAGGTGGCAAGCCCTGCCACAGTGTGCAGTTTGTGATCTGTGCTCTCCTGTCTAGAGGATATTGTGCAACTCTTCCCTGTATAGGGCACCATATAGAATCTGTGCTGCTGCCCACAGCTTCATTCATTGTCTAATTTCAGATGGAAAAGCTCAGCATGTTTTGGGGGTGGGAAGAACTCCACAGAAACACGGGGAGAACATGGAATCTCCAAGCAGGCAGTGGTTAGACACCATAATCAAATATTGTACCTTGTGCATGGGAGACAAAGGCATTAACCATTATGCTAGCTGACCTCCTAAAAATGTATCGTGCCAACACAATCCTCCACTAAGCATTAAAATGCAGCTTGTCCCATACCTGAACAAAGAGCTGTTGTGGTGGATAGAAATCTGCCTGCAGTGTGTGTGTGTGTGTGTGTGTGTGTGTGTGTGTGTGTGTGTGTGTGTGTGTGTGTGTGTGTGTGTGTGTGTGTGTGTGTGTTGTGTGTGTGTGTGTGTGTGTGTGTTGTGTGTGTGTGTGTGTGTGTGTGTGTTGTGTGTGTGTGTGTGTGTTGTGTGTGTGTGTGTGTTGTGTGTGTGTGTGTGTTGTGTGTGTGTGTGTGTTGTGTGTGTTGTGTGTGTGTGTGTGTTGTGTGTGTGTGTTGTGTGTGTGTGTTGTGTGTGTGTGTTGTGTGTGTGTGTGTTGTGTGTGTGTGTGTTGTGTGTGTGTGTGTGTGTGTGTGTGTGTGTGTGTGTGTGTGTGTGTGTGTGTGTGTGTGTGTGTTGTGTGTGTGTTGTGTGTGTGTGTGTGTGTGTGTGTGTGTGTGTGTGTGTGTGTGTGTGTGTGTGTGTGTGTGTTTGGGGGGGGTGGTGGTGTCTTTTTTCAGTGGTCCAGTAAGGAAACAGATGCCTCTGACTCAGCTAGAGGTTACCCACTCAGGTGGTCTTCAAATAAAAGATCACTGGGAGATGGCCTTGCTATAAAGTCATGTCAGAAGGAAATTATGGCAATGTACAGAGTCATGATTGCATTAAAAAATAGTTGTGGAAACCAGGCACCCTTTTTGATGAAGACAGACAACATCATGGTGGTGTTACTTAAACAGGCATGTATCTACTCCCACCCACTCTGCTGCTCAGCTATGCAGCTGTGGGAAGTGGCCCAAGGGATGGGGTTACACCTGAAAGCACAGTACCCTCCAGGAGAAAGCAACAATGTGACAGACCAACTGTGCATATCTGTTGCAGACCCTCATAAGTGGATATTCAAAAGCACATCTCTGAAGTCCCAGGAAAATGGGGTGTGCCAGAAGTAGACTTTTTTGCCTTTAAAGAAAACGGGCAGTTAAAGAATTCAAGAGCCACAGACAACAGGGCCTGGAGGATGGACACCGCCTTTCCATGGATAGGTCTGTTTCTGTACGCCTTCCCTCTTATTCCTATCATCCCCATCTTACTAGTAAAGATCAGGCAGGAAGGCCTGAGGGTGATATTGACTGCACTCTTCTGACTAAAGCAACATTCGTTCTCTCTGTTGCACAGCATAAGCAGGCATAAGTCTTTGCTGGCTTCCACAGGAGGTGGATCTCTTAACAAAGGAGCCATTGTATACCATAATTTGAACACCCTGAAACTGGTAGTCTGGATGCTCGAGTCTTATTCCTGAGGGCCAGCTCTTGGACCAGGACATCTGTCTATCTTAAAAAGAGGCCTGGAAACCCAATATTAGAAAATCCTACATCTGAAAAGGGAAAAGTCTGGTGCCAGAGCAGGAGCCATTAACCTTGTCTAGCTAATCTCCACTTGGTCCTGCCCTATCTGGCCAAGCGTTTCACTTTTTCACTAAAGGCCTGTCTTATTCCTCAGTTAAAATTTATTTCTCTTCCTGTCTGTTTGTCTGTGTAGCAGCTGCCTCTGTTTTCCCAGCCTATGATGAAGCAGTTTCTGAAGGGCATCATCCACATAACCCCCCCCCCCCCAAAAAAAAAAAAAGAGAGCTCTTGCTCCATCCTGCAGCTTTCTTGTATAGGAAAAGCTCACTCTGCCACTTTTTAAAACCACAACCTCTGTAGAAATGAAACTCTTATCATGGAAAACTGCTTTTTGCTAGCCATCACCTCAGCTTAGAGTTTTTGAGCTGCAAGTACTGATGTGAAGTGCCCTTCCTCAGATTTCACCCAGGGAAGAGTTTCTCTGAGGACTAATCCAACCTTTTATGGCTAAAGCAGTTATTAAATTCTCCCTGAACCAAACAGTAAATCTTTTTTTTTCTCCCAAATCCACAAACAGGGGAGAGAGTTTTACTCTTCGGATGTGCCCACAGACAACTGAGTATTTAGATAAAAAATTCAGAAAGTCAGACTAGCTATTTTGTGGCCTTGGGTTGTAATAAATTGGGCAAACTGCATTAGTTTTTGCTATACGCACCATGGCAAAAAGGTGCCAGATCAAATTAGAACCCATTTCGTCAGACCCACAGCCACTACTGCTGCATTTTTCACCTAAGGATTTCTGGAGGCAGCCACGTGGTTCTCATTTCACACCTTTATCAAACACTGCAACCTGTCCTCCTCCTCAAGCCGCACCTTTATCAAACACTGCAACCTGTCCTCCTCCTCAAGCCGCTTAACTTCATCTCTACAACCACCCATCCTACAGCTTTATGACTAATGCCTATGAGTTGTTACCGTGACAGTGAAACACCATTTTATTTTTATTTTACATTTGTTAACCAGGTAGTGTCTAGCTGGGCAAGTGGCCCGTTTTCAGCAGAGACCCAGAGAGAAAAGCTGCATAACAATACTACAAAAACCACAAGTCCAAAAACCACGGAGCCAGCGGGAAAAAGGCTTGAAGGTTACACTTCCAAATGTATGCAAAAAATTATGAAAAAAATCCACCACAACAGCAAATAAAATCCAAGAGTTTAATGCAAATAAAGTGCTAGATAAAGCATGAGTGTTTTCGTCCTTAAAATAAGAATGTCATCAGACAAATACTCCCAATGAATTTATATACACATTCTAAAAACGTCATTAAGCAATTAAATATAGACAAACCCCCCTTAAAGATATCGGCAAGAAAAAGGATTAAAACATACATTTTAACTGAAAATGCTCTAAGGAAATGTGTGTATATACACGATATATGAATAGTCATAAACAATATCTATCAACTGAATATATCAGACTCGTGCATGAAAAATATGTATTTACAAAACATATAAAACATATATATATAAATATATATACTGCACCTACTGTTGCCTATCTAAAGCCATTAACTTTAAAATGAGATTAATGGAAATATGTTCGTTTAGACCTGGCCAGTTACCTGCATCTAAAAGTAACTGCCAGTAAAGCTCACGTTTTTCTAAAAGTAATGACTAAGCCTCACCACGTACATCAATCTTAACATTGTCAATAACAAAGAATTTGAAAGAATGCCCACTATTTTCCATAATATGTTTACTCAAGGCATTTGTGTCTCTCCCCATCCTAATATCATATAGATGTTCATATGTATGATTTTTTTTAGCTTCCGGTCAATTTTTCCTATATAATAACAACTGCACTTAAAACAGGAAACACAATATAGAACTTTCTCTCAGAACAACAATTAAATCTAGAATGAATGACAACCTCCCTATTGTTAATCATAAAAACATTACCTTCAAGAATAAATTTACAGTAATTGCATGTACCACAATTACTCATATAACCCTTCCCTCCATTGATGTGACCTTTATTTGTCTCAAAAATATTCTTCAAGTTACAGCCCCTCTTAAAAACAAAAACAGGATAGTCACCCACATATAATCTCGTACTCTTCTCCTGAGTTAAAATGGTCCAGTTTTTGAACAAGATGTTTCTTAGTTCAAAACTGTCAGTACTATATACAGTGATGAAAGAGCTTCTATAATTTTTTCTGTTTGATAGCTTTAGTAGAAGAGGTGGATAATAATGTTAAGTGGTCAATATTAACAGCATGGTCAAACAATAGTGGGGTGAAATAACATCTCTCTTTTGTTAATAACCTCAAGCATGATGTCGTTAATGAATGTGTTAGGGTAACCCCTACAAAAAAACATCTGTTTCAAGTTTTCGCATTCATCAAGAAATGCGTCCATAGTGGAAACCATGCGGGCTGCTCGTACGAACTGCCCCTTGATGATGGCCTTTTTCTGTTTAATGGGGTGAGTACTAGAAAAGGTAGCAAGGAATTAGAACAGGTTTCCTTTCTAAAAATCTGGGATATAAACCTTTTATGGTCACAATCCTTAATTAATAATACATCCAAGAAAGCAATATTTTCAGCTCCAATAGTGTGTGTAAGACTTGCAGAAATGGTGCAGGACTATGACCCTTGCACCCCAATGTCCTGATGAGGGGAGAGGAGGGCATCCACTGAGCTAGGATGAGGGGAAAATCTCTTCTATTTAGGCTGTACAAGCACATCCACTGCAGGGAATCCGAATGAGTTATTGCTTCAGCAGTGAAACTCTCTTAACATCTACATTTATGGTAAGTAGACACAACTGCACTTTTTGTCAAGAGGATATCTAAATTAAGTTTTTGACAAGCCTATTTGCCTGATATCCAGCAATGGAAAAGTGGTGCTTATTCACCAATGTTTATTCTTGTCAGAAATCACTACAGAATCAGATTTGAAACGGTTAATAAATCCACCTTTTTTCCTGAATATTTCCCCATTGTTTTATATCTGTCTGTAGAAAACTTATATTTTATGTGGACAGAACTAAATCTTTCTGCAAAGCTGACCTGTTGTTCACCTCCTTTGCTAGGTGTAGAAGTAGTAAGAGTCTCTGAGCTCACCACTTCCAGAATGTTAGCTGGTTATATTGAATGATTTCACAGCAGTTAAGGAAAGCCTCTTACTCTCAGGTCTCATACTTAATTCATACATAATTGATACGTTTCTACAATATTTTTCTGTAATGCTACTGTTGATGAAATATGTATATTTTTCCATAAGTTTGTGGGAGATTACTAGGCTAATGGCTTAAGGACTCTTACAGGTCTAGCCAATACAACCCGATTTTACCTGGCCCCTAGGGCAAGAGGATCTACTGGATTTGTGCTTGTGCATTGAGTATCTTACAATTTGTCCCTGTCCATAAAAAAGTTCATGGGGACTACCCCAGGTATGAATTTGCGAATCCCCCTCCATTGATGCAAATTGTAATTGAAGAGGTCAGGGAAGGGCTCTGCTTAATTTGAATAGGAATCCTGTTCTAAAGAAGAGGCAATCTCTAAGACAAATATTTGTCCCTCCAGCATGTTTTGTTTGATTTGCGGATGTGTAGCAGCTCCATCAGGGCTGGATTTGAGTGCCTTGTAGGTCAGGCATAGGTCACCCCTTAATAGTTTGTAGGAGATAGAGAGATAGAGTAAAGGAATAGGGTTTTAGTCTGTCCGCATAGTTCATGCTGTTTGCACCCTGTATTTTCTTTGTGAGGAACCTCTGGGGTCGCTGTGGCTGCTACAAGTGCCTAGTCAAGTATATACCAGATGGTGCACTGTACTCAATTACAGCGGCACTATAATTGCCTTGGAACTGGATGCCATACCTTTATTTATAAGTTGTGCCACATAAAAGGAATTCCTCACACTGTGGACACATGGTGGTCAAAGTTCAGGCTTCTATCCATCTGCGTACCTAGATCTCTCACCTCTAAGTCCACTCTAAGGGATGTGCTGTTGATATTGTAATTTGCAGTGGTATTTGACTTCCCAAAGGGTAGGATAATGCATTTTTTTTGCATTTAGTTTTAGGCCATGGTTCTGGAACCAATCATTTTTTGCTCTAGACGCTCCTAAAGAATATCTACATTGTTGGGGGATTCAGTGATAGTCTCCAGCTTGCAGTCTTCTGCAAACTTTATCATTCAGAACCCTTCTACATTTTCCTTGACTTCAGAGAAGTACATTTCAAATAAGAATGGTCCAAATACTGAGCCCTGTGGTACACCACTAGTAACTGGTCTCTTGCTGGATCTGGATTCACTCACTTTAACCATGTGTTCTGTCTGTGAGTCAGTTGTCTATCCATCTGGTGACATAGGGATTTATGCCCAGTTTTGTGAGTTTATTTATAATACCCGAGTAGGGAATTGCCTCAAATGCCTTGGCCAGGTCGAGGTAGATGGTGTGTACTTTTACCTTCATCCATTGCCTTAGTGACTTTCTCAAACTCCACCAGATTTATTAGGCGTGACTTGCCCTTAACAAATCTAGATTGGGTCGAGTCCAGTGTTTGGAGGTCTCCTATGTCATTATTTATCAGGTCTGTGATTATTCTTTCCATGGCCTTGCATACAAGACTGGTCAAACTTTTATGAGTCTGTAATTTCCTGGGTCGGTAGATGGTCCCCCTTTATGCAAAGGGATGACTGTTGCTGTATCAGGACAAAGCCAGTAAGGAGGTTGTGGTTAAATAGAGATCCTAATGGGCCTGATAAGTCCTGATTTAAGCTGTTTAAGAGGCAATCTGGTATATGTTGTCAGACCCCATTGAAGCTGTGTGCTTTAGCGAGCACCGTGGCAACCTGTTCTTTGGTGGTAATTGGCGTGGAGTGGTGTATGGTACTTTTTGGGTAGAACTGGGGGTAATGGGGAGTTGAAATTTGAGCTGAATTTGTCAGCCAGCAGATTTGCTATGTCTTCTGGCTGAGTGTAGGTGATGCCATCTACAACTAATTCTGCACATTGTTGGCTTTTGCCATTAAGATTGTGAGCATAACTGAAAAAAGTCTTAAGTTTATCGTTGGTTTTGGAGCTATTTTTACCTCAAATTCTGCTTTCAGAGACTTGACTAGCACCCTGATTCACTTGTTTAGACTGAGTTGTGCACATTCCCTCTTACTTCTCAACAGGATTTTCTTTATTTTGTTGTATAACCTGTTAATACTAGGAGTCCACCAGGGTGGGTAGTTTTGTGCTTTGACCTGAGTTTATATGGTCATACAGGGCTTTTGTGTATGCCTCTTTATAGGTTTCTGTATTTTCTGTATTTGGGGAAGCTTGGAAAGTAGCTATGCCATCCTTTTAATAGGGGCACTTTACCTTAAAGAAGTTCTTAAATGAAAACTCCACCTTTATAGTGAAACAATAGATTATTTTTAGTTATATTTGTTTTCTAAGTTATTGTAACATCTCAAAATCACTCTGATTGCTTCTTATAGAATTTTAATACGTTTTCTGCAAAATGGCTCTCAGTGGGGCTTGATATGTCAAGGTGATCTTATTTTTCTTCAAGCCTTTCTCTTTCCAATAATCCATTTCAAGTCCGCTTTATATGCGTCATGCTAGACATAGGAACTAGTGATGTATTCCCGTTCCACTGACATATAATGATTTTAGTGTCAGTCAATGTCATCTTGTATACCTTCTGTAATAGGACTGCTTCTTTTATTTCTTGAATGGCCCTCATTTGTGTGTGTCTCAGGGCATGTTTTATAGTATACTAAAGAATTATACAGCTACAAGTAGAACGGTTGCTAAATTGCAGGCCTTTGTTTAAAGTATCTTTTTGTAGTCCAAGATGAATTGACACCTCCCTCCTCCACACTTTGGTAAATGTACTGATACTTTATACAAGAATTTCAAGAAAAAATATCTTCTGACTTTTCTCTAAATGCCACAGTCATCTTTGATACTACATTCAAGTCATCTTAAAATGTAAAATAGTATAAACAAGCATTAGCATTTCAGTACTATGATGGTGCGTATGTACATTTGTCAAAAGAGGTGACAACTGCCTTTGAACATTGACTGAGCTAATTGCTCTGTCTTGCTATAGGTTTATAGATTAGTTTATAGATTAGTACTAGGCTAACTGCCCTTGCGAGCCATTTTAAGCCTAGCCAATTATCCCCTGTGAGATTCAAACCCTGTACTTTGTATTTGTAAGGCAAACACCTTGACCATTAGGCCATCAAAGGCATTGCTACATTGGAAGTAGCTGTGAATCCGTGTAAGTTCTGTTTCTCTTTGCAATAAAGACAATGGAAAACAGTTTCACATCTCTCTGTCTTGTTTACAGCAGGTTGAGCTCCTGACTATAAAATTCTCTGTGTCTGTGGTATGTCATGCGGGTGTAGACAAATCCCTTTGCAACTTGTGCGAGAAGTAAAGCTTAGAAAAAAAATTGTGTTCTTTCCCTTCCTTTGATACCAATGTGAGGAAATGGAAGATGTTAAGTTGTCAATCTCGCCTTCATTCTTGCTGGATGGGTTCGGAGCCGATCCTCGGCTCCGACTCGGCACTTGCTTTAGCTTAGGAACTCCTTTTACCAGCTCGAGGCAACCCTATATCCCATGATGCAAGGCGGAACTACCTCAGATCTTGTTTGCCGCTTAGCGAAAGAGGTCTCCTTTACCAGCAGAGGTAAGTGAATTTCTTGTCAAAGAAAGAGAAGCTTAGTTAGGGTTTTATTTTCCCCTTTTAGTCATAGTATAGTCTGTAGTGAATTACAGCCCACCCTATTCCCTTGTTTCAAACTTTTATAACTTTTTAAACCTTTAGTGTAAAGTTTTAGTTAGGCCTAAAACCCCAGTTGTTAATCCCTTCCTGTGTGTTGTGTGTAGGGGATTAATTTTGTGTGTTTGTTGGGGTTTGTGTGTGTTTCTTCCTCCTAGGATATGTCTAGGGAAGGCAAGGTCTCAGGCTTCAAGAAGTGTGACTCGTGCTGTCAGAAAATGTCTCTGACAGACGGTCACACTTCTTGTGTTTATTGCCTGGGGCCTTTGCACCTGCAGGACTCCTGTGCTTTGTGTCATAGCCAGAGAGTCCTGCAGGAAAGGAGGAATAAACTTATCCTCCGTGGCTTACTTAAGCCAGAAGGTTCTCCCTCTAAAGCAGGGTCTGGGAAACCTTCTAAGCCACCGGCTCAGGCTTCAGTTTCCAAGCCTCCTCCGGTGGCTCCGGCTCCGTCGAGGCTAGATCGCCCGCTGGAACCGGCGTATCTGCCTCGAAGTAGTGGGTTCGGTGTCGGCTGGTTCCGATACCTTATCTACTGTAGCCTTGTCGGCTCCGGCTGGAGCCGACACTTTATCCAGCATCGGAGCCGAGAAACCTTCAGCTCCATCTGGAGTTCAGGGGACTTCGGCTCCGGTGGCTCCGTCCCCGGAGAGGTCTCGGTCCACTGAGTATCCACTGCCCGGGGTCTCCTCTTTTGTCGGAGCGGAGCCATCGGAGCCGATCTTCGAGATCTTCCAGGCTGTCTGACCACGACTTGGAGAGGGTGGTAAGCAGGCTGTTGAAGTCTCAGGCACTGGCCCAAATGCTCCATAGCCCATCTCAACAGACTTCGCTATAGCCTCACCCTTGAACTTCCTCCTCCGACTCCACATCAGAGTTCGGACAGCGACTGTTTCGTGCCGAACCGATACATCCTTCGGCTCCCATCCTCGGCTCCGATCTCCTCCTTGAGACCTTCCTTGAGGGATCCGTCGCCGGGTTTCTTGTCGGCTCGAGGGGCTAGTGGCATCGGACCCTTGTCCGACCCCACTCTCCCTCTCGGGCGGGCGCCGACATCGCCTCAGAGCCTTCCTCTCAGTGGAGCCGGGCATTCCTGTTTCCTCGAGCGGGATATTCCGCCTCCCGGGAGGGAGCCTTTGAGGTGATGAGGAGTGTCCTGGCCTCTGAGCCTGGTCAACGGTCCATCCCTCTAGCTCCTCCCTCATCAGTGCCTGCAGACGCCTCTTGCCAGCCTCTTGCTCTCAGGCCCAGGGATCCATCGCCCCAGGTTTCCCATTGGGAATTTCCTCCTCTTCCGAGGTTTCTCCTGATCCTGCAGGGGAACCCCTCGGAAGAGGACGTAAGAGGAAACACACAGACTCCTGAGTCTACTACATCTGATACCGACTTAGATGAGTCGGAGGGTTCCCACTGTCCCCTCTGAGGATGTCTCCTTTTCAGACATCCTTGAGCTCCTCAAACAGAGGGGAATTGGCCTCCATTGACCCCTCCGAGGATGAGTCGGTATACCTGGAGGCTTTTGGATCCCGACCCTCCACCTCCTGGTGTCTCACCCACTGATGCAGGTAGTGGCTCGGAAGGCGGGCGGCTCAAGATTCTGTGGAACCTGTCCCCAGGAGACCATCCAAATTCATCACGGCCCCTTCGGACAAACAGTTCCTTTCCAAGGGTGTCTCTGTGGATGCTATGGTGGTGGCGGCCACTAAGAAGGAACTGGCGGATCCTTCAGTACCTGTCCATCCTCCTAACAAGGATTCTAGGACCATGGACAGGTATGGAAAGCGGACGTTTTCTTCAGCGACTTTCTGAATTATCTTTGTCACTTCAGCAGGCTTCAACGAGATATTCTCAAGGAACTGGGTGAAGTAGTCCAGGATCCTTCTGCTGCTGGGGCTCAGGAAAAGATTGCCTCGCAGCTTGCAATCCTGAATTCCATATCTAACTCCTCCATGCTCATATCCTATGCGGCCGATGGAGCGAGCAGGGCCGCAGGCACAGGAGTTGCTCTTAGACGCCAAGCCTGGATGCGGCTTTGTAATTTTCGGGGACCTTTAAGGCCCTTCACTAATACCCCCTTTGATGGTTCGGCTTTGTTCGGACCTCAGGTGAAGGATACCTTGACCAGGTGTGAGCAAGACGGTAAAACTCTTTCTGCCGTTGGAGTCCAGTTTTCCACTCCTTCTAGACCATATCCCAAGGGTCAGAAGGGGGTAGATGAAGCCCAAGGAGCTACACCGTGGTCAGTTTACCCCCGGAGGGAGGGGGGGTAACAATAATAGATGCGGGCCTAGAGGCAGGGGGGGGTCCTCAGAACCAGGGCAACAGGGAGTCTCTTCCTGAGAAGCCCTTTCAGCATCCCTGAGGTGTTGCCCGACTGTCCACCCTTGGAGGCAGTCAGGGGAAGGATTTCGCTGTACCCAGTAGCCTGGCAATTCCTATCTCAAGAGATGTGGGTACAGTCGATCATATCCGAGGGTTACAAAATCCCCTTCGAAAGGTTTCTCTACAATCCCTTCCAGACATCTCACCCGTCAAAGGGATTTGGCAGAACAGGAGGTTTCAAAGCTCCTAGAAAAGAGCCGTCCAGACTGTGCCGCAGACCAGGTAGGATCCAGATTCTTTTTGGTCCCCAAAAGGACGGGAGATTGGAGACCAATATTAGACCTGAGCAATCTAAACAGATTTGTCAAGAAGGCAAGATTCCGGATGGTCACGCTTCAGTCCATTCTGCCCTTTCTGGGCAAGGACAACTGGATGTGCTCTATAGACCTTCAGGATGCGTACTATCACATAAAGATTCACAGACGCTCCAGAAGGTTTCTCCGCAGGGACCAGTCATTACCAATTCAGAGCACTGCCCTTTGGCCTCACTTCAGCCCCCAGAGTGTTTACCAAATGCATGGCAGTGGTCACAGCTCATCTGAGACGCCAAGGATTCCAGGTGTTTCCCTACTTGGACGACTGGCTCCTCTCCGCCACCACCAAGTGTCAGCTTCTTCAGTCCAGAGACTACACTCTACAGCTTTGCAGGAGTTTGGGAATTTCAGTAAATTTCGAAAAATCTTCTCTGCTGCCTTGCCAATCTATCACCTTTATAGGCGCAGAATTAAACACTGTCAAAATGTTAGCCAGACTAACAGATCAAAGAATTCTGGACATCCAAAATTCTTCTATTGCAAAGCAACAAGATCAAAGCCAGATTTATACTGAAGGTTCTAGGGCTTATGGCTGCGGCCATTGTTCTTCTACCACTGGCTTGCTTCCACATGCATCTTCTGCAGTGGATGCTATTCACGCAGTGGTCGTACCACAGTCTCGATGAGGCACGAAATCTTGGTCACACAGTCGCAGAGCTCATCTGAACTGGTGGATATCTTCCCTCTTCTTCATCAGGGCCGACCCTTTATTCCCTCCTCCAGTTGCCACAGTCACTACGGATGCCTCTCTGATCGGGTGGGGGCATTATCAGGGCAGGATGGTCCACGGACGGGCAACCCATAGAATACCATCTGCACATAAATGTCCTGGAGATGAGACCAGTGCTTTAAGCCCTCAACGACTTTCTTCCCACGGGGACTATTGCAGTACAAACGGACAACATGTCCGTGGTCTGGTACATCAACAAACAGGGCGGGACCAGGTCCTATCCATTATGTCGAGAAGCTCTCAGACTTTGGCAATGGGCGATCTCTTCTCAGCGGTTTCTGATAGCAACGCACATCCCTGGCAGGTCCAACCTATTAGCGGACAGGCTGAGCAGATCCATTCTGATGCCTCACGAGTGGTCTCTCAATCAATCTGTAGTGGATCAGATTTTTTGAAGTGGGGCTCCTTGTTGCGATCTTTTGCTACTCCTCAAAACAACAAGTGCCCGATTTTTCACTCTTTCCCTTCCAGGCCAACCCCTGAGAGACTCTCTAACCCAGGATTGGCCCGGGACTTCTGTACTCTTTTCCTCCCTTTCCCTTGATTCCACAAGTCATTCAGAAAGCCACCGCTTTGAGAGCCAAGTTGATCCTCATTGCCCCATATTGGCCTCGACAAATTTGGTTTCCGCCTCTGCATCGTCACCTTCTGGTGCAGCCCTGGCATCTGGACCCAGTTCCGGATCTCTTGATCCACCAGTCGGGTCAGCAGCACCGGGCCATTCATTCTCTCAACCTCACTGCTTGGTTGCTCCACTTCCTACCCTAGCCAGGCTACCGATGATTTCGGACTCAGTCAGAGACATTTTAGTGTCTTCTTTGAAGTCGTCCACTAGGACTGTTTATGCTAGCAAGTGGATTTGGGCAAATTCCAGAAATATTGATCCCTTTACTGCTCCTGTACATTCGGTTTTAGATTTCCTGACTTGAGGTTTTTCATTCAGGATCCTTGTCATCTACAGTCAAAGTACAACTGGCTGCTATTTCCAAGTATCATGTTGGCTTGCATGACAATAACATTATGTCTCATAAATTATGCAAGGCCTTTCTGAGAGGAGTTTTTCTCCTAAAACCACCTATAAAGCATCCTCCTCCGCAATGGGATCTAAACTTAATGTTGGCATCCTTGATACTACCTCCCTTCGAACCGTCTGCTTCATGTTCTTTGAAGTTATTGACCTGGAAAACTATATTTTTACTGGCTGTCACTTCTGCAAGAAGGGTTTCGAGATTCAAGCTCTCTGTTATTTGGTTTTTCATAAGGACAGGGTATCATTAAGAACTAACCCTTCCTTTCTCCCCAAAGTATCTCAAACCAACATTAACCAATCTATAGACCTACCAGTCTTTTTCCCAAACTATTCCGACAGAGCTGAACAGAAACTGCATTTTTTGGATGTCCATAGTCAGCTCAGGTACTATTTGCATAGAACTAAACAATTCAGAAAATCGGACCAATTATTTGTCTCCTATGCAGAAAACAGGATAGGTCTTCTAGTCTCTAAAGTGACCTTATCCAGATGGTTGACTTCCACTATTTCCTATGTGTACTCTCTCAGAGGCAAGCAGCTATCTTCTAAGCCAAAAGCACACTCGACCAGGAGTCTATCCACTTCTGCAGCTTTTCAGGATAGACTACCCATTGATACCATTTGTGCAGCAGCTACTTGGGCTATGCCTCATACCTTTGTCTCTCATTACAAGTTGGACTTGGCCTCCAGAGATAGGGCCAGTTTTGGTTCCACAGTTCTCAAGAGTCTGTTCTATTGAGCCACCCGGGATACAGGTGCTAGGTCCCATCCAGCAAGAATGAAGGCGAGATTGACAACTTAACATTTAGAAGTTATGTACCTACCATAACGTTCCATGTTAGTTGTCTTCTCTTGCCTTCTTTCTTGCGTCCCTCCCTCCTTCCCCCTGGCCTGGACAGATCTTGAAGAGTTCCTATTAGGTTGTTTCCTCCTGAGCCTTCATATGAAGACTTCTATTAGGAACTTGTGTTCCTAATTATGTTAGGATCGTCTTTAGCAGGGTAGGTTAGCTACCAAACGAGATCTGAGGTAGTTCTGCCTTGCATCATGGGATATAGGGTTGCCTCGAGCTGGTAAAAGGAGTTCCTAAGCTAAAGAGCCGAGGATCGGCTCCGAACCCATCCAGCAAGAAAGAAGGCGAGAGAAGACAACTAACATGGAACGTTATGGTAGGTACATAACTTCTAATTTTAAAAAGTACAGGCAGGTTTCAGGTGCCTACATAGTACCGGAATCACATTGCAGGGAGAAAAGCACCCCAAGAGTTGAATTAAACTGTAGGAGAAGGTGGAGGTTTCCTTTAAAGTTTTTGGAGTTAGATGGGGGGACTAATTTTACATTTATTTCAAAGGAGACTGCTTTGTTATCTAATCTTACCAATGTGGACATAACACTGGTGGGGGGGGGGGGGCAGCACTCTGCCATGTTTGTGAGTACCAGATCTAGGGTATTTGTTCCCCTAGTAGAAGTGCAGACCAGCTACTCCAGGGAATTTAAATTTACAAAGTCAAGAAATCTTTGGACGGGCATGTAGTAGTTGTATGTGCCTCACAATTAATGTGGTGGTAGTTAAAAAATCACCAATGAATATGGTATTGGGCTGGATATTGAGTGATTCTAGTAATTTCAAGTATGATGTATGGGTTTCCTGGTTCATAGTGGGGGACCTGTAGCTAGCAAGAATATGCTAATGGATTTTTCCTATGGTTAGTTGGACATGGAGTAGCTCATGCATGTGATATTATTTGAACCAGCATTGAGGTGTGCTGATCCTTTATGTAGTTAGATAAATCTCCATTTTTAGCTCTTTAATGTTCAGTGGGTGGTCAGAATGTATGAAGGACATTATAGCCATGCACTGCTGGAGTGCTTTCCGTGACTTTGAACCATGTTCAGTAAATGCACAGATGTTGACCTCCTCCAGGGTGAGGAGAGTTTCCAGGGAATGCAGTTTCTTGTTGAGGCTGCCAGCAATGAGCAGCAACACCTTTAGGTGGTCATGAGTAGCTTCTGTTATGTTGGAAGGTTTGTCTGTTTTGGCAATACCTAATAAAGGCACTATAAGGGGGCGGATAATGTTTTTGGCCAATATCTGAACGCCTAGAGGTGATAGACCACTTTGTTTTGCCAGGGATGGTCTTTACCTATCAACCATGCCCTTCCAGGCTGACCAGTATTGGACCCCCTTTGCAATGACAGTTGTTAAAGTAGATCATTTTCTGCAGGTATTGTGACATCATCCTTGGAGACGGTAGAATGCTGCTTAAAGCTAGGCTCATACCTGCCTGTGGCTTGTATTCTGAGAGCTCAATCATGTCTGTCTTCATATAGTCAAAAGATGTACATCTCTGGTCATTCACGCCCACATGGATTATGACCGAGTCATACTGGTACTTAGGGCTAAGTGACCTGAGTGCTTGTGTGATCTGGGGAATCCTGGCCCAAATGATAGGTAATTAACTGTAACCTTCCCTTTTCCAGCCTGGTAAGAGAGACATCAGTGTGTTTCACAGTGGAGTCTCCTGTGACCAGAATATTGGGTCTTGGAGTGTTTTGCCTTCTGGGCTTGGTAGTTGAGACAAAATGAGACAGGTGCAACTAACACTAGGTAAGACTGCAATCCAAATTGTAGCTTGCTACAGATCCCTCACAGTACCCCAAGATTCTCACTACATCTTTCTAAACATACTGGAAAATATTAAGATAGAACCAAACACCCTAATACTGGGTGATTTCAACTACCCTGCCATTAACTGGGAAAACTACTCGTGTACCAACACCTTTGCCCAACGGTTCCTGGAATTCCTAAATTCCAACACCCTGGATCAACTAATTCATAGTCCCACCAGGGGCTCCAATATCCTAGACCTGGTCATTACCAACATGGGAAATCGATGCTCCCCCCCTTGGTCACCCCCTCGTTAGTCAGGTCTGACCATAAGCTAATCACCCTTAACATCCACATCCCACCCCAACCCCCCAGTAAGGAAACCTACATAAAAAACTTCTCCAAAGCCAACTTCATGCTACTCAAGTCAGAAGTGACAAACTTCATGACACCCATGCAGCCGGGAGCTGAAAGTTCAACTGCTGAATCCTACACTAAGGCACTGTACGAGCACATCCACTCATGCATAAATCGTACCATCCCAAGTAGAACCAAGATGCTCTCATCCAAAAAAAAGAAGCCAATCTGGTGGTCCTCTGCCATAAAGAAACTTTACAACAAAAGGAAGAAACTGTTGCAGAAAAGAGGAAAATCCCAGGATGCAAAAAACTTCCTTACCAGCCTCAGTAAGAAACTGAGATCCCTCATAAAATCCTCCAAAGCTAGTTACGAAAATAAAATTGCCAAAGATTCCAAAGACAACCACAAGGCATTCTATAATTATGTCAAGAATCTAAATGGCAATGCTCAGATCTGCTCTGAGCTAAAACAGAATGGCATTAAATATACTGATCCCAAGGATATTGCCAATATCCTGGCAGATCGATTCAGTGCCAGCTTCACCCCCCTCTCACCCCCTGAATGGCCCATCTCAATACCGGAAGATTGCCAAATTCTGGTAATAACAGCCACACAGGTAAAAAACGCACTCTCCAAAGCTAAGAATACAGCATCCATGGGACCAGATGATATCCCAGGCTGTGTACTACATGAACTACAATATGAACTGGCACCTCACCTAAGTGTCATGTTTAATCATAGTAGGCACGAAACCTGAGGTGAGGCTGAGTGGCACAGAGCTACAGTTATCCCACTCCGCAAGGGGGGATCCACCTTGGATCCCGGAAACTACCGTCCCATCAGTCTGACAAGCCTCATCTGCAAGGCCATGGAGTGTATTATCATGGAACTTATAAACAAAGACATTGGCAACCTTCAAGCACTGGACCCCACCCAGTTTGGGTTCGTGAAGGGCCGATCTTGTCTCCTGAACCTGATTGACTTCTTCGGATCAGTCTCCAGAGCCATGGACAAGGGTAAGGTGGTCCACACAGCCTATCTAGACCTTGCGAAGGCCTTTGACACCATCCCCCACTCTGGAATCATAGATAAACTTACTAAGCTGGGCATTAATCCCTACGTCACCCAATGGGTTGCTAACTGGCTTACTGATAGAACCCACACTGTAAAAGTAGCCGACTCCAAATCCAGCTCCAGACAAGTGGAGTACCTCAGGGTTCAGTCCTGGGACCGCTCTTGTTTGGCATCTACTTCTCTGAAGTACAGGCCAACACTAAGGGACTCTGGATAACAAAGTTCGCAGATGACTGCTAACTGGGAGCCATTATTGAATCCTTAAATGATGTGGATACTCTACAAAAGGGCCTTGCAGAAACAGATGCTTGGTGCCAGAGCCATGGGCTCAAGCTCAATGCCAAGAAATGTATAGTTATCCCCTTTGGGAAAAAACATATATCCGTGAATTACCATATAGGTGGCAGTACACTAAACACCGAAAGTGTGTTAAGAGACTTGGGGACACAGGTGGACAGTGGTCTGACCTTCGATAACCACATCGCCACAACAGTCAGGAAATCCTATGTGGCACACCTCATTACTAAGGGCTTTTCATCCAGAAAAAAGGAGGTCATTGTCCCACTGTACTCATCCCTCATTAGACCCATTATGGAATACAACGCCCCGTTTGGTATGTACCTCTCAAGACATCTGCAACAACTGGAAAGGCCGCAGAAATACCTCACTAAAAGAATCACATGCCTAAAGCAGATGCCCTATGCTGACCGCCTTAAAAAACTCCAGCTATACTCTTGTCGTATAACGTCTACTCGGAGGCGATCTTTGCTTAACATACAAGGCCATGTCAAACCCAGAGCTGTTGGACATGCTACACTTAAAGAAATCCCAATCCCTCAGAGCCACACGCTCCAGGGATCTAAACCTTGTCATCACAATAAACCAAACATGCTGGAGGGCTAGGTTCCTGACCCAGAGACTCCCCAGACTCTGGAATAAATTGCCCATACATGTCAAGCAGAGTGCCTCTTTGGTCCTCTTCAAAAGGAGCCTTGACGATTGGATGGGAGAAAGGAAATTCACCCCGGGGATCACGTCAGTCGCCCTGCTAGACAGGGGTCCAGGGAAGTAAATAGTGTGGGAAGAAATAGCCAGGGAATTGGTATGGCTAGGCTTGTATAGGCCCTAGGGCTGATAGCCTAGTACCAACCTATGATAAATGTTTACTCAAGGTGAAATCTTCCTGTATATCTGTCGTCGTAGTAAGTTCATTTTTATTTCTTGCATGTGTTAAGTGGTCATTGTTGGCAAAATTTTAGGCCACAGTGTCATGTCCTAGCTGACAGGTTCAGCGCAAACTTCTCCCCCCCCCTCCCCACCAAAAGGGCAAATATCTGTCCCAGCAGAGTGCTGCCCCCCTGACATCTCAGATGCTCAGGTGGGAGCCGCCCTCTCCAAAGCAAAAAACACAGCATCAATGGGACCAGATGGTGTCCCAGGCTGCGTCCTACATGAACTCCAAAAAGAGCTAAACCCAAACATAAAACTAAAACGAAAAGAAAGTAGCAGGACACTGCCAAGACAGGATTGTTTAAAATCACCTTTTATTCCTTAAAAGTTAGCTGCCTGGATAACCCTTCTTCAGACATGATATAAAACTGTGCATACAGCCATATTTAAAATACAAGTCACCCAATCATTTACTCACAAAACCCGCCTATTTTCTAACACAGGTTTGATAGGTAGTACATCATTAAGGCCTGGGGGTCTATGTGCTCTTAGATCAACAATCCACTTGGACTCTGCCAAAGCTGTTCTATGCTTGATATCACCCCCCCTATCATTGACTTTCATGTTCACTATACATCTAAATTTAAAAGTGTGTGTAGGATGTTCTTTTATGTGTCTATATAGTGCATTACTTAAATCACAGGTTCTGATGTTACTAAGATGTTGCAAGATTCTGATTTTAAACATATTATTGGTCATACCTATATAGAAACACGCACATTCCTCACAATTGGCCATGTATACCAGATGTTGTGTCCTACAGGTCGCCCTCCCCTTAAAATTAAAAACTTTGGCTATATCTGGATGTTTAAAATCTGTATCACTATTAATGTACATACACGCCTTGCAATTTCCACAGGGATGTGTGCCCACTCTCATATTTAGGTGTATTCACCTTATCTAAATGTATCTCCTTACACAATAGATCTTTTAAATTCCGATTCCTTCTGTAGTTAAATATTGGGCGTTCATCAACTATATCCTTCAGCCCAATATCACTTGTTAATATGTTCCAATTCTTCTGCACTATCTGGCATACATCTATAATATTACTCCCATATGTGAAAAAAAGTTTCGGTTTATCTTTTTTGTCAATTAGTGCTCCACCTTGTTTATTACTTCCGGAACCATCCAACCAAGGCCTGTACCTAGTCCTCCTATATTGTGTGTGTTTATTCATAACTTTGCTGACCAAAGTCTCATCATAACCCCTACTTACAAAATGTTGGTCTAACCTTAACAATTCTTCATCACAGCATGCATCCTCAGAGCACACCCTAGATACCCTTCCAACTTGACTCTGCACAATGTTGGAGAATGTGTGCCTCGGATGCATGCTATCGAAGGAAAGCAAGGTATTCTGCCAACACTCCTTTCTATACAATTTGGAAGTGAAATCCAAGTTGGTCTGTTCCACACAAACATCCAAAAACTCCATTTGGTGGTAGGAACTCTTCGCTGTAAAACTCAGAAAAGTGGTAGTGGTGTGAATGAAGGCCACAAATTCTTCAAAAGTAGATGCATCTCCATCCCACAGAATGAAGACGTCATCTACAAACCTCACATATAGAACTATGTGCTTATGCCATCTTTGATTATTCAAAACTTCTTTTGTCTCCCATTTGGACAATACTAAGTTTGCATATGTATTAGCACAGGGGGTGCCCATGGCTACCCCCTGTGCTTGTCTATATAGTGACCCTGGCCCTATGAAAATGTTGTTTTCCAAAACCAAAGATAACAAATTCTCCACTGTGCAACACGTATGTTCTGTCGCTCCTAGGTCACTAATGACCTCACTTACAGCTGTAATTCCATACTGATGTTCAATAACAGTGAAAAGACTGTTAACATCTAAAGTGGCCATCAACAATTTCTTACCTTTCGATTCAATTTGCGCTAGCAACCCCAAAAAATGCCCTGTATCTCTTAAGATATTATCAATCTTATTCAAAAATGGTCTCAAGGTGAACTCCAACCAAATCGAAATATTCTCTGTAACCCACCCTCTCCCAGAATCTTGCAACATCTTAGCAACATCAGAACCTGTGATTTAAGTAATGCACTATATAGACACATAAAAGAACATCCTACACACACTTTCAAATTTAGATGTATAGTGAACATGAAAGTCAATGATAGGGGGAGTGATATCAAGCATAGAACAGCTTTGGCAGAGTCCAAGTGGATTGTTGATCTAAGAGCACATAGACCCCCAGGCCTTAATGATGTACTACCTATCAAACCTGTGTTAGAAAATAGGCGGGTTTTTGTGAGTAAATGATTGGGTGATTTGTATTTTAAATATGGCTGTATGCACAGTTTTATATTATGTCTGAAGAAGGGTTATCCCGAAAGCGCTAACTTTTAAGGAATAAAAGGTGATTTTAAACAATCCTGTCTTGGCAGTGTCCTGCTACTTTCTTTTCGTTTTGGACTTATTCTTTTGGTACAACAGGACTTCAGCATAGCGTTTAATCTTGTTTGTTTTTCAAACATAAAACTACTGTTCAGTCTCAGCCTTACTACAGGATATGTACCCAAAGAGTGGCGTACAGCAACAGTGGTCCCTCTCCACAAAGGTGGTGCCTCAACGGACCCTGGAAACTATCGCCCCATAAGCCTGACTAGCTTGGTCTGCAAAGCTATGGAGAGGATCATCATGGACCTCATAAATAAAGATATTGGGGACCTACAGACACTGGATCCTACCCAGTTTGGCTTTGTTAAGGGCAGATCCTGCCTCTTAAACCTGGTTGACTTCTTTGAAACAGTCACCAAGGCCATTGACGAAGGGAAGGTGGTCCACACAGCCTATCTGGACCTCGCAAAAGCCTTTGATACAATACCCCACTCGGGCATTATAGATAAGCTCACCAGCTTAAATATAAACCCCTATGTCACTAGATGGGTTGCAAACTGGCTCAAGGACAGAACCCACATGGTCAGAATGGCTGGAGCCATGTCAGACTCCAAACCAGTTACAAGTGGCGTCCCACAAGGCTCAGTCCTGGGACCTCTCTTGTTTGGTATATATTTCTCGGAGGTACAGGCCAACACGGAAGGACTGTGGCTGACCAAGTTCGCAGAGGACTGCAAACTGGGCGCCATAATCGACTCTCCAGCCGACACAAGCATCCTCCAAAAGGGCCTCGTAGAAATAGACAACTGGTGCCAGAGCCATGGCCTCAAGCTAAACGCCAAAAAGTGTATAGTCATCCCCTTTGGCAAAAACAGTGCTCACAAATTACCACATAGGTGGTAATCCATTAAGTACAGAAGAAGTAATTAGGGACCTGGGGACCCAAGTTGATAGCAATCTCTCATTTGACAACCACGTGGCCAAAGTGGTTAGAAAAACATTTTATATAGCCCACCTAATCATGAAGGGATTCACATCTAGATTAGGGAGGTCATCGCCTCTTTACTCATCCCTCATCAGGCCCATAATTGAGTACAATGCCCCTTTTGGGATGTACCTTACCAAACACCTGCAGCAACTGGAAAGACCCCAAAAGTACCTCACCAAGAGGATCAAAGGGCTCAAACAGATGCCATATGCTGCCCGGTTAAAGAAACTCCAGCTCTACTCAGTGGCATACCGCCTGCTCAGAGGTGACCTGTGCCTGACGATAAGGCCATGTCCAACCCGGAATTAAGGGACATGCTGCACCTCAAAAATCCAAATCCCATCGAGCTACACGCCGAGAGACTTGAACCTCAGCACTGAAATAAATAGGACATGCTGGAGGGACAGATTCATAACCCAGAGGCTCCCTTCACTCTGGAATAAAATCCCAGTCCAGGTTAGGCAGAGTCCCTCGTTGACTCTTTTCAAGAGGAATCTTGATGAGTGGATGGGAGATCGTAGGTTTACCCCGGGTATCACTTCTGTGTCACTGTTAGACAGAGGCACAGTATACTAACCTCGAAAAAGGGCATAGCAAAATTAATTTAAAATGGGTGGCGAAAGCCAAACATACTCTGGCTAGGCTTATAAATGCCCTAGGGCAGATAGCCTAGTATGAACCTATGTTTTAACCCCTAAACTACATTGTTTTTAATATGTCTGGTGTAATGAAACACCATTTTTAAATGATTAATTTTTTTTCAGTTTTAACCTTGACATACCTGCTGAATGGCATTGTTTATGGATATAGCAGAAAACTGTATCCTGACTTGAGTTTACAGATAAGCATGTAACATTAACACTGTGACATGGAGGCTTAGGGAACACTGATATGTAAATAGCTTGATCTGTTTAATCTACCAGAGGGCTTTTGTGGATGAAGAGGACAGTTCCTTAATGTTAAGAAAATGAATTAAGGTAGGCTTTGTAATGTCGCCTAGAGTCTATATGGTACTGGCAGGAAAGCAATATTGCAGCATTCTGGCTTGTGTGAAAAATTCTTGTGTTGGTCTTACCCAGGTTCATCTATGAAGTAACTAAAGTTGCCTTATTTTCCATAGGCAACAGAAGGCTTCTGAAACTGAAGAAGGAGATGTGCAGATCCAAGAAGGTAAGTACAGCAGTCTCTGTTTCTTCATTAGTAGGCATGTCTGTGCCTAAACTTGGAGCAAGGCTTCCTGCACTTCAGTTTAGATGGTGATTTGGAGCCTGCCCTCTATGTTGAGAGGATTACTGAAACATCTGTCAGTAAGAGGTTCTTTTGAGTGGTGAAGTATGCTTTGCTAGTCCATAAAACCAGGCTGCCAGAGTTCATCTTCAGGGTTTGTAGCAGGACCTTCCTGTAGACTTGCACCTACTTCCGCATTTTCTAGAAAAATATAAAGCTTTCCATCTCCTTTCTGTCCATTAGATAGTGTGTACTTCCTATTGATCATTGTTGCAGTAGACTAAGCTGCATCAGTTATGTCATGCATAAGCTACAACAGCCGGACAGCTCTCAAAGCTTTAGGGCTCCTTCCAAGTACCTAAACTGTTAGCATAGGCTGAGCTGTTTAGAAAGCTTTCCTGCCACAACAGTGTGTTCCTTTGTGGGCTTTTGAGGATCAGCTGTTGGCTTGTGTTGCTCATTGTTGGGCACATTTGCATCAACTTTGGGAAGAGATGGTGAACATGAGAACCTCAGTCTGTTACCTTAAGAGACTGTATAAATTTCCTGCTGGCTTTTCATGGTTTAGGATGCCTAAGAGGCCTCCTTAGAAAAAAGGAAAAAGTTACTGAAAAATAATGTAATGAGAACTTCCACATTAGGTGCAGCCAACTGGCACAGTGTTTCAGGGGTAGTAGGTAACAGAAGAATGCCAAAAAAGCTGAAAAGTAATCTATACAAAACAGTGGTGCGAGCAATACTTCAGTATGGCACAGAAACCTGGCTTAATGAAGACAGAAAAGTAAAGGAAGTTACAGGTGATGGAGATGAAGTAGTCGAGATGTGTGGCAGCAAGCACTCTGTGGGGCAGACAGAGAAGTAACATCAGAGCAGAAGCCAAATTTGTTCCAATTGCAGAAAAGATCAAAAAGAACAGATTACTTTGGATGCCCTTCTGTATCAGTGTTGCAGCATTCATAACCTTTGGGATCTCCTGCCAAGGATAGCCCTACGTCCACCCAGTACACTAAAACCTTTCATTCTTACAGGCGCTGTATGTCAGATGTATACACCCCACATCAACATAGGGCATAAAGGTGACATATGGAGGCCCCAGACTCGGAACTTCTTTCTAGCCAGTCCAAACACTGTCGTACATTGGTGTGAATGCCCTTCACTGAGATGGTTATACCAATCTTTTTGCAGCTAAGTACCCTACTGGGGTTCCATTTCTTTTCTTTTATAATGCATTTTGAGAGTTCATGTTATCGAAGAAAGGGAAATGTCTGTATGGTAGGTAGATTTTAAGGTTGTCACAGCAAGTGTTTGTTATATCTGCGTGCTTCTCGCAACCATGATCTGTTTGTCAGGCATCTGTGCTGAAGACTCTGCAGCCATCTGTCTTCTCTTTCCATTTATCCTGAGAACTAACGTCTCAAGTTGTTGGCCCAGGGTACCATGGCCAAAACTCCCACGCCAGTGTACAGCAACATCTTAAGAAAAAGGCTAAAATGTTGAGGTCTGATATTGCGTCCGTCCAGCTTCAGCCAGACATCTCTCCTTGAAGTGAATGATATCCCTGAAGACTTTCTGGTGCTTACATCTGTTCCCTCTGCCATGACCCTGTTGGAAGCCTGCATGGAACTGGCTTCTCACATGTTCTCCGAGGCTTTGCAAACATCCACTGTGAACATGGTGGGGGAAGCACTGCTGATCATATCTGTTGGCCTAGGGAGATTCCCCAGATCTTGGCTAGCAAAGCGGTTCCTGGTTCCCTGATTGTCAAGGCAGGATTCTGAACCTCCAAGACTTGTTAAAGTTGACGTCCCTCTTAAAAAAGACAGAACATTAAGCACACTTCTCCCACTCCTAAAGATCCTCAGAAAGAGTGGTGTGATTTTACTGTGGGCATGTTTAATTCCCTTTAGGTTTTAAAACCACCGGGGGGGGGGGTGGTTCATGTCCCTTCTTGGTTCTGTACAGCTAAAAGATGTAGCGAACCTGATTCCTGCGCTGAGGATTCCTTGTCCTACTCTTCTCAAATGTCATCACCTTTGGACTGTAGCTATGAGGAGGAGGAGGCCTTAAGTCCCGACTCTCTTTGGAAGAATCGTCTTTTGAGGATACAGTGGCTCGTATGGTGGAGAATTTTAAGTGGGGTTGCTCCCAAGTTTCTGACACCCAGAAAAGATGATATGACTTGTTGCAGATGAGCTTCCTTAACCTTCTGCTGTTCCCCATGTTTTGGCTGCTGTGTTGGATACATTCTGCTTCTTTGGTCTTCTGATTTCCAAACTCCTGCCCTGAAGAAGTCTGACCATTTTTGTAAGGCCCCTGAGGTTTTCAGGTTTTTCTGACCTTTTCTCTGTCTGTGCCGACAAGCCTTCTCAGCTTTTGTCTTCCTCTAAGATTCTTCCCTCAGACAAGGATAGTCAAGCTGTGGAAAGGCTGGGGAAGAAGGTCTACACTTAAGTCACTTTGGCATTTTGTGCCATAACTATCAAAGTGACATGACCAGATGTATATTATCTGTAAGTGGGAGAGGTTCTGTCTGACCTGTCTGATTTTGATTCTGAGACCAAGTCCACTATTCTTTCTTGGGTGGGATCCACATCTCAGCTGGTTCATCACTTCATTAAGTGTAGTTACAATGCTGCTGATTCTTCCTCTAGAGCCGTTTCTTCAGGGTCTGTCATGAGACAATATTCCTGGTTTGGTTTTCAGGCCTTCCCTAATGACATTAATGCTATGTTTCTTGATGCTTCCCTAGAAAACCAAAAGCTCTTTGGTACCACAGTGTTGGATTTGTAAGATCTTACAGAACCAAGGCAAGGTCATAAAGGACCTTTTAAACAGAGTTTTTGTCTGTCGCAGTGGTGCAGAGGTTAATGCTGTTGCCTCACAGCAAGAAGTTCTCCAGTTCAATTCTCTGCTAGGGTGCCTTCTGTGTAGAGTCTGCCTGTCCTCCCTGTGGTCACGTGGGTTTCCTCTGGGTGCTCCGGTTTCCTCCCACATTCCAAAGACATGCAGTAGGTGAATTGAATACTGTAAATTGGCTGTAGGTGAGTGTGTGTGCACGAGTGAGTGGTGCGAATTAACTGCTGTGGCATGGTAAACCTTGGCCCAAGTGATTGTCACTGCAGAAGTGACACCCCAACACCATGTGTAAAATGAGAAAGGGGGGCTGATGGATGGATGCCTAACTTTGAGGAATTATCCTGCTACAGCTGCTTTTGTTTGTAGATAGCCTCGTAAGACTGTCCCTAGGTGTGTGTGTGTGTGTGTGTGTGTGTGTGTGTGTGTGTGTGTGTGTGTGTGTGTGTGTGTGTGTGTGTGTGTGTCTGTGTCTCTGTGTTTTGTTTTTTCTGACAAATGACTATACAATACAAAGCTGCTAAGTATTTTTTTTTTTTTTTTGTACTTGCTCTCAGTGCTTTTTAAGAGTTCTGTACTGCAGTTTTTGATTTGGTTGAATTTATCCCTGTTTTTCATCCTGCACTTGTTAAGGAAATGCCATAGCTCTTACTTCGTTTTAACAGTATTCTGATATTTCCCAAATTCCTCTGATACTGCAAAAGCTGTTATGAGTTTGCCAAAATATTTCTAAAATATCACAAAGGCACTGACTGGTGCCAGCAAAAGAGAGCTGCTAATAATCCAAGGAAATCTTTATTACAAAATGATTCAGGCCAGTACTTTTATTTATGGATAGGAAATCATTAGTCCCCCCCCCTTAGGCCCATTGTAGCAGCTAATTATTCCAAGACCTTTCCACTGGCTAAATTCGTTGATCTGAATCTTAAGAAGGCATGGAGTGAAGGGAGAGGGATTTTGAAGGATTCCTGGATTTTCTAAGATGCAGTAAGTCTGACCTGTTGAGGGAGGAGTTAATATTTGTCACTGTTGATATTGTTGATCTTTCCACGGTTATACTCCACGATATTGGCTTACAGTGGTTTGAAGAAGCTTTAAATGAAAGAGGTGGGCTCACTTGTGATGAGGTCAAAATGTTTGTTACACTGATGGACTTTGTGTTAAGTTCCCCTTCAAAGTGTATAAAATTGTACTTTTTCAGACAGGAAAGTGGAGTGGCTATGGGTGCATGCTGTGCCCCCACTTTTTTGCCAATATTGTATTATCTGTCTGGGAATACAAATATGTTTTTAATTCTTGCTATTCCAAGTACGGGAATTTATACAAGCACTACCTGGATGATATTTGTATTTTCTGGGTGGGCCCAGAGGAGAAGCTTTTGGAGTTTTTAGAATATATTAAGACTATTGCTCAGTTTTTAAAATTTACCCACAGTATTTTTAACTTGCAGTGGTGGTGCTGCGGTAGCGTTGTCACCTCACAGTAAGATGTTGTCCTGTTCGATTGTCAGCTAGAGCGTCTTCTATGTGGAGACATGCGTGAATGGGCGTACCTTCGTTGAAGGTTGTGCGTCAGGGCCGGCAACTCGGCACATAAAAATCTTCTGCCAATCATTAGCGGACCGGAGTTCCACTGTGGTGACCCCTAACCGGGAAAAGCCGAAAGACGCAACAACAGTATTTTAAAAAAAATATATGAATTTTCTGGATGTTTTGATGCAAAAGGATGTAATAAATCAAAAATTTATTTCCAGAATCTATTGGAAGGAGACATTCTCTAACTATTTACATGTTAATAGTGCTCACTGATGTAAACAAAAAAAGAAGTCTTGTTTAAAGGACAATTCATCCGTATTTCTAGAATGACGTCTTGGAAAGACTTCTTATGTGAATATGTTAACTTGCGAAAATTGTTTCTGGATAGAAAATATCTGCTTAAGTTAGTGGGCGAAGTTATCCAAGAAGTTAGAGAGGGGAGGAAAAGGAGATTTGGTCCTATTTTTGGGTAAGGAAGATATATAAAAGGAAGGTGAGATGCAGAGGATAAAGAGGTGGACTCAAAGGCAGAACAGGAGGATAATTTTAAAAGTGTCTTTGTTATGAATTTTAATAGTAATGCGTCACTTAAGAAGGTAATTTAATGACATCTAGAATAGATTTGCTTGTTTTTCTGATCTGGACAGCCTTTTTAGGGACCCCCTGAAATTTGTGTTTAGAAAAGGGTGGAACATTAAGGAACTATTAGAATGTAATGATAATATTAACAAAGAATGTAAAGGAAGGTTGAAAGTTGGGACATATAAGCGTGGGGCCTGTGCACAGTATCTGTAGAGATTCTGTCTTCATTGTTGGTAGGGACAACAAAATGCAAGCTAATAGTTATTACAACTGCAACAGTGAAAGGGTGGTTTATTTTGCTCTTTGCAAAAAGTGTAATTCCTTCTGTGTACAGAAGATGGAGTGCCGATTGAGGAAGAGAATTTATGAACACGTACGAGATTAAGAAAAAGGAAGAAAAGAATGCTTTGTATAGGCATCAAGCTAGTGAGTCAAGCTTCGGATTTTTTGTACTAGAGGAAATTGAAAAAGATCGTGGGAGGGGCATGGGAAACGAGGATAGAGTATAGGGAGGTTTATTAGCAGTTCACCTTAGAAGCGAATAGACCATATGATCTTAATGATAATATTCCCCTGACTCCAGTCCTTAAACTTAGGGTGGCTAAGTTATAGGAAATAGATGGGGATGCACTTTGATGTCAAACACAGAACAAGGTTGGACTAAGTGGGCTTCATTCATATTCCACTTTCACTTTCAGAAAGATTTTATATTTAATATGACAGTGCTTTGTTATATACTTACTTTTTTATTCATTAGTGCAACACATTTTAAGGTTTTAACATTTTATGTGCACCTTTACGTAATTCTGTTGTACATTTTTGCAAATAAGGTTTTCAGACACTTTATGGTGCAGTTGGACAGCTAATTAAAAGTCCGGTTTTACTTGGTTTCTATAATATATTTATGCATTTATTTATTCATGTATAGTATTTTACTACAGAAGCCCTTTAAATTTAGGGGTAAAGGCTAGAATTTAATCACTTGGCGGACTGATTTAGATATTGTTTACACTGTTTCAAAGTGCAAGTGTTTTTTCTCCTGTCCCATTATTTTTATAGTGTTTTTAGGGTCACTCATTCTAGTAGACTGAGGCTTTTGCAGCATTAATTTAATTGATTTTGCAAACTGATGGCTCAGTCGGATTGATTTCTGGAGGGAACTGTATCTGTGTATTTAATTTGTTCACTTGTGTTTATGCATCTGATGAAGTCTGAGGTTGTAGAATGAAAAACACGGTGATAGTGCATTTTATATTTCTTTATTTTTTATATATATATTTTTTGTAATAAAGTTTTTTTCCTTGGATTATTAGCAGCTGTCTTGCTGGTCCTCCACAGTGCCTTTGTGACTTTTTTTTTTTTTTTTACTGGTTGCAGCAGCTTTTGTTATAGTTTTTGGGCACTGAGTTTCCTGTTTTTGTGGTTATGTGCAAAATATTTCTATGTTTTGCAGAGTTTTTCTGTGTTTGTAGACGTTCTGCTATTTGCATACTTTTCTGTATTTGGGAGCATTTCTCAAGAGTTTTTGAACTTGTTATTGCAGGAGTTCTGCCTTTGTTGTAAAGAATGTGTTACTACACTTGAGCTCAAAACCAGTTTGTTTTACGTGAAGAGGGTTTTATTTTGTGCTCTGGTGGGAGCAGCGGGCTGATTCATCCCATCTGAGATGGGATTTGCGGGAGGAAGGCTTATTGTGTGTTATTCGATTTGACCTGAAAATTTAACTGTGCAAGTCTTTCATCCTGCTGGTGTAAACGCTTTGCTTTTGTGTATCACACAAACATGGTTACCTGTGCCTTGTATATAAGCAAGCCTCTCCATTTTATAATCCTGTATAGGAAATGCACTCCATAGTCTCCCACTATTCATAGCTGTTCATAGAGCTGCCAGATTCAGTGGAGGTCATCTAATAGTATACTACTAAACACTCTCACTTAGACCTTTAAGTGACTGTCCCCTACTCCTTACCATCTACTAAGGATCTTGTATAATGGATAGGTGCTTCCCTGTCATCTGTTTCTAGCCTGGTGGATATGGGCATCCTGAGGCATTGTAGTAACTGCTTCATGTTTACTGTCAACCATTAATTTTAGAACAAACACAGTGTGTAAGAGATGTAGATACACAGTATCATTGAAGGAAAAGCTTTCACATACACACAAGAAAAATGCAAACCAAGTTGTCAGTGTTGCACCCAAAGCACTTGCTGCCAATAATAAGGAACAAACAAATAGACCCACATATGCAGAGATACTAGCTTGTAATCTACCCAAACCAACAAGACCTCCTAAAAGCATCTATCCGTGGCCCCACACACACTCAAAGACAGTACCTCATACAGCACATAACTCTGAAAATCATAGTAGCCTAGCTTCCCAGCTAAGGCAACACATCACACAGTCAAACATTCGAGTTACTGGGGATTGCATTGTAAGACATTCTGATGTCCCCCTTACCAGACTGAACAAGATCACAGTGAGCTGTCTGTCTGGAGCCAGGATCCATCAGATCATGCATGCACTTAGGTCTTTAAACCAAAAGTACCAGTATGATATGGTCATAGTCCATGTGGGTATAAACAGCCTGAGACGTACCCTGTTGGACTATATGAAGAGAGACATGATGGAGCTCTCTGAATATGTGTCCCAGGCATACCTCTCAACCTGGAAACAAATGGACAAAGGCCCATGAAAAGTAGGTACAACTGGCCAAAAATCGGGATGATGATTAACCTAAAATTTGTATACATAATCATGTAACCTGCCCACTCAATGGAATTGTGGGATACCAACATGAAGATTGAAGTCACTAAATAATAATAAATAACGGTATAATAATAAATAATGCCAGACATTTGAATTTCAGACTTCATATCCCTCAGAAAAATACATAATAGTGCAAAACCTGTTATTCTGGCAACTATGAGTTTACAGAAACAGCATTTAAAATCTGTTCCTGTTTTTGGCTTTGTCTAGATTTCGTGCTCGGAGAAATTGAGAGCTATGACATCTGTACACACATGAAAAGCATGCAACACATATTTTACAGTACCCATTAACTGAAAGCCCCATTCTGACATGAGAGGTGATGATTTTAGATTGACTTAGCACTTTTGTAACACCAAACAGAATGGTACAAAAGCCGTGTTTCCAACAAAGGTATTAAATAATATTTCCCTACTTCGTAAGTAGCTGATGCTTAGAATGTGGTTGTCAGAAAAGAAGAACATTGTGAAATTTGTTCATTCCGTAACACCAGTTAATACAGTGTCTGATAACAGCTACAAAAACACCTGCAGCCAAAACTCCAAAAAGCTAGCTCAAAATAAAGTATGTTTGCTTTCAAAGCACGTCTCATCTTACTTCAGTGCTAGACTACTTTTTTCAGAAATGTATGCTAATTTTATTAGTTAAGAATCCAACTCTTTTTTATATATCACCATTTTGGAAATAATCTACTGCTATGTACAACAGTGGAATTATGGTATTTTTGTCGCATTAGCTCATGCAGCCATCCATACTCTTCTTTATGGATTAGGTTTTCCACAGCCCCTCTCAGCACACGTATCCTAGGATCTGCTGCATTAGCATGAGTAATCTCATTTACTCGAGAATACACAAAGTGCACAGATGTGGTGTTTCTTATGATACAATACAAGTAGTAAATAGGTATGTGTACAGTCGACCAAGATTACATCAGAAGATCAGTAATAAGTAAGCGGTTAATATGCAAAATAAGCATTAGTAGACAGTTGCAGTGGTTTGAGCAGAGACATCATTCACGGTATAGTACAGTTTACAGAACTGTGCAGTCAACATAAAATAATCTGCCGCTGTCATGACATGTCACAAACAGCTCCTCCAAGAGACCCCCATGCTTTACACATCATGCTCAGTCGTAATCATTAGGGATACCCATTCAATCACTGTCTTACCAACAAGGTACTTGAAGGAAAGTCACAAAGGAGCAGTGTCAAAAGTTTTTAACAACTTGTCAGATAAGACCAACTTTGTTAGTTAAATTAAAGCAATGCCAAGTATTAATACAGTACAAAGAATATAACAAAAAATGGTCTGCTACATAAATATCCACCATACAGAGCATCATCATCCAGTCTGATTGAATTTAAAGCAAAGAAAAACAATCAAATACTTAGTTTGTACAGGTGTGGACTTTCAGACCCTTTCTCTCCTTTGTTCCTGTTCATTCTTTAAAGATTCCAATTCTTATTGTACTACTCTGTAATCCTCAGATTGGTATGACAGATCCCTGCATATTCCAGAGGTACACATCGCAAAACTCCAGCCTTCCCTCTCTAAGGTTTCTGCTGTACCTCTCTCAGCAAAGTATAATTGCATATGCATTATAGGTGAATACATTTGATGTCCTGTAAGCTTATTGCGCTTGTGCATAAGAAGTTGTTCAGTCGAATTAATAAAATAGGACTTGATTTTAATTTATGATTTCTCTACAGTATTATTGTTAGTTTTGTTGTGAATTGAGTAATTTAAAGTGTTTTCCAGGAATAAACGTAATTCACATAACATTACTCATAGACAAGTATGGTTAAATGTTGTGTGCATGCTTAGCAGAAATATCAGAGACAGATTTCTGTCTGCTTTGGTTTCAGCTACCCAGGGATTTATTGTAGTGTATTACTAGTATTCATTTAGCCTGATGTTGTAAATACAACTTAATAATCCACATCAAAAACAGGGAAAAACTACATTTTGTTACAGCCCATGTAGTGCACAATTACCAGATTCACATCTTCACAAATATCTCCAGCTGGTGAACTTCCTTTGGAAGTTTGGATCCATGGTAGTATAAGCACATCACTTATTCCAACAGTTACAGATCTACATTGCTTGTCGTGAGTTTCAAGTGACCGGCAGTCAGCACTGCCTCATGAAGCTGATGTCATCACGCACACCCCTGCACATTGATGACTTTGTGGGATACTCTGGCGATGTATGATGACATCAGCCACAACTTAAAACTGTAAATAAAAAAAAAATCTGGAATTAAAGGGGCCACTTGGAAATTTGTGGCACCCCATTATTTTGCCCTCAAAATTGGTAAATCCCTATAAATTTGGTATGGTTGAGAGGTGTGGTCCCAGGCGGGTATAAATATAGCCTTCTATAGCAACCAATGATGATACCACAGTCCCAGCAAAAAATGATTGACTTTAACAGTTTGCTTAGTTTATGGTGTCACAACAAGGAGAGCCAGTATTAGTCAGCCTGGGAAGACAGTGATTGACAAACCATGATGCTTTGCCAGAGATGGTTTGCACTCGCATCACTTGGCTTCTTTATACTGGCAAAAACTATGTGTCCCTATTGTGCCTTTTTTTTTTTTTTTTTATTTTAGGCCATGCCAAGTTGCTAAACCCTCCAGCATAAAAAAAATCACTGCTCAGTGATAGGAGTTTAATTAAAAAAAATGCAGGAGAACGCAGACATATATGTGGTCATGGAAACATGGTTAAGAATCATGGAAAGCACCCCAGCTATCTAAGGCAACAATGCCTTTCATACATTTTGACCCCCTTCAGCTCAGGATAAAACAGAAGGAAGAGGTGTGTCTGTGTTCATAAAGGACAAGTAAACTGATAGACGGGTCCAACAGCACGACTGTCTTGAGCTGCTTCATGCCCATCTAACCATAGATATGACCCCCTATCATATCCTTGCTAGCAACAGATCCCCTAACATGAGTCTGTAAGACCACACCTCATGCCTAAGCCTACTGGATTCTCTTAGCATTCTGCCTAACACCGTATTTATGGCTGACTTCAACTACCCCTCCATGAACTGGGAGACTTGTATGACCCATAAATCACTTGCTCAGAGGTTTTTGGACTTCATCAACCCAAACACCCTGGAGCAACTAGTTAGCTCCCCAACTAGAGGTGCAAATATCCTAGACCTTGTACTTACAAACATGAGGGGGAAGTTGCTCCCTCCCATGCATTAACTCCTCCCTGTTAAGATCTGATGACAAAATTATCTCCTTTAGTATTAAAACTAACCTAGAACTGCCATCAAACTCCATACCTGTTAAGAACTTTGCTAAGGCCAGTTACCTCAAACTGAGTGACAGCTTATTAAACTTCAAAGCCCCTCTGTACCTGGATGACACTGAGGGCTACTGTGGGCTGTACACAAAAGCCCAGCCCAACCACATTCATAGCTGAATAGAGGATGCAGTGTCTTTCTGAGCCAAACCAATGATTACTGGCAAAAGTAAACCCACCCACATGGACCCCTAGCATAAATAGGCTGTTCAACAAAAGGAAAAAAAGTTCTATCCAAATCCAAGAAGGAACAGAGACAACAGTACAAAATTGTCAAATTTGCCAAAGCAAACTGTGAGACAGATAGACTACCAGGTGAAAGATAAGTATAAAGCTTTTTAGTAATGTTTGCAACCTCAGGGAACAGCCTGAGTAATGTGTTGAGTTAATCATGAACGGTAATGCATACACCCAGCCTGAAGCTACAGCAAACCTGCTGGCTGACAAGTTTAATTCAAATTTCTCCCCATCCCCTCTTACCACACCCAAAGAAATATCTGCAACAATCCCCCTACCAGTCACTACGAGGAAAGAGGTCCTTACTTAGGTTCATAGGTTGGTTCATAGGTTGGTACTAGGCTGTCAGCCCTAGGGCCTGGCTATTTCTTCCCACATTATTTACTTTCCTGAAGGTTCCTTTTGAAGAGGTCCAAAGAGGCACTCTGCTTAATCTATTCCAGAGTCTGGGGAGTCTCTGGGGCAGGAACCTATCCCTCCAGCATGTTTGTTTATTGTGATGACAAGGTTTAGATCCCTGAGGGATTGGGATTTTGTCCAACAGCTCTGGGTTTGACATGGCCTTGTATGTTAAGCAGAGACAGAGTATAGCTGGAGTTTTGGGCATCTGCTTTAGGCCTGTGATTCTTTTAGTGAGGTATTTCTGAGGCCTTTCCAGTTGTTGCAGATGTCTTGAGAGGTACATACCAAATGATTCTATAATGGGTCTAATGAGGGATGAGTACAGTGGGACAATGACCTGCTTTTTCTGGATGAAAAGCCCTTCGTGATGAGGTGTGCCACCTAGAAGGATTTCCTGACTGTGAGACCACTGTCCACCTGTGTCCCCAAGTCTCTTATCACACTTTCTGTGTTTAGTGTACTGCCACCTATATGGTAATTCATGGATACATGTTTTTCCAAAGGGGGATAACAATACATTTCTTGGCATTGAGCTTGAGCCCATGGCTCTGGCACCAAGCATCTGTTTCTGTAAGGCCCTTTGTAGAGTATCCACATCATTTGGGATTCAATAGTTTGCAGTCATCTGCAAACTTTGTTAGCCAGAGTCTTTAGTGTTGACCTGTACTTCAGAGAAGTAAATGTCAACCCCAGGACTGAACCCTGAGGTACTCCACTTGTCACTTGTCTGGAGCTGGATTTGGAGTCAGCTACTTTTATAGTGTGGGTTCTATCAGTAAGCCATTTAGCAACCCATTGGGTGACATAGGGATTAATGCCCAACTTAGTAAGTTTATCTATGATTCCAGAGTGGGGATGGTGTCAAAGGCCTTGGCAAGGTCTAGATAGGCTGTGAGACTGATTCAAAGAAGTCAATCAGGTTCAGGAGACAAGATCGGCCTTCACAAACCCAAACTGGGTGGGGTCCAGTGTTTGAAGGTTGCCAATGTCTTTGTTTATAAGTTCCATGATAATACGCCCATGGCCTTGCAGATAAGGCTTGTCAGACTGATGGATCCAAGGTGGATCCCAAACCTGAGGTGAGGCTATGATTAAACATGACACTTAGGTGAGGTGCCATTTCATATTGTAGTTCATGTAGTACACAGCCCGGGATGTCATCTGGTCCCATGGATGCTGTATTCTTGGCTTTAGAATTTGGCAATCTTCTGGTATTGAGATGGGCCATTTAGGGGTGAGAGGGGTGAAGTTGGTACTGAATCGATCACAGGGGATATTGGCAATATCCTTTGGATCAGTATATTTAATGCCATTCTGTTTTAGCTCAGAGAATTTTCCTGTTTTCTGCAAAAGTTTCTTCCTTTTGTTTTAAAGTTTGTTTATGGCAGGTGACCTAGGTATGGGAGCATTGATTTCGAGTAGTTTTCCCAGTTAATGGTAGGTAGTTAAAAATCACCCAGTATTAGGGTGTTTGTTCTATCTTAGTATTTTCCAGTATGTTTAGAAAGGTAGAAGTAGGAGAATTTGGGGGGGGGGGATCTGTGCAAGCTACTAATTGATTTGCAGTCTTACCCTAGTGTAGTTGCACTTGGAGAATTTCAGACACATTGTGTTGTTGTAGCCTGGTATTGCAGGGGTGCTCTCTGGAGTCTCAGTTAGGGTCTTGATATCTGCACAGATATCGTTGTTTTAGTGCCTCGAGAGAAGTGCATTTTGAGGTTTAGACTTCTACATTGAGTTGAGTAGCACCCTCTTCAGATTTTGCATGCTTGTACCTGTTACGGTGGTGGTTTTGTCCTTTGACGTTTGCCTGAAAAAGGCACTAAAGCCAAAAACACAGCTTCCATGAGTTCTGACAACATTCCAGGATACTTCTTAAATAGCTTAAAACAGAATCTGTCAGGGTCTGTAGAAACACTCTCTTTAACCACAGCCACTGGATAGGCTTTATCTCAGAGGAATGGAGGACTGCAGCAGTTGTCCCTCTGCACATGTGGGGGCCCACCAACTGACTCTGAGAACTACAGAACCATAAACTTGATCAGTCTTATCTGCAAGACCATGGAGAGAATTATCATGGACCTGATCAATAATTGCATAGGAACTCACTGGACCAGACCCAATCTGGCTTTGTTAAAGGGAGGTCTTGCCTGTTTATTCTGGTGGACTTCTACAAGAAAGTCATCAGGGCCATGGATGAGAGTAAAACAGTGCACACAACTTATCTAGACCTGTGCAAAGCTTGTGACACAATCCCCCACTCGGGGATCATAGATAAACTTACTGAATTAGGCATAAACCCCTACATCATCAGATGGATAGCTAAATGGTTCACTGACAGGACACACGTTCAGATAGGTGAATCCACTTCCAGTAAAAAAGTTGTCAGTAGTGGTGTCCCACAGGGCTTCGTATTGGGACCCCTACTGTTTGGTGTGTACTTCTTTAAAGTGAAGGCCAGTGTTGAGGGCCTCTCTCTCACTCATGTTAGTCGATGACTGTAAGCTGGGAGCCATTACTGTCTTCCGTAATGATGTTGACATCATTCTACAAACAAGCCTAAAATGACAAACAACTGGTGCCAAAACTATGGTCCAAGACTAAATGCTAAAAAAATGTGTAATATCTTTTGGTAACTCCGATATCCCTGCAAATTATAATATTGATAGCATAACCTTAAAAGTAGACCCAGTGGTGAGGGACCTAGGAACATGGATAGTAACTTAAACTTTGACCACCAGGTAGCTACGGTAGTGAGTAAATCCTTCTGTGTGGCACAACTTGTAAGTAAAAGCATGGCATCAAGATCAAAGGACGTCATAGTGACATTTTACTTGGCCTTCATCAGACCCATAATCAAGTACAGTGCTTCCTTCTTCATTTACCTAATGAGGCACTTGTACCACTTGGAACAGTCCCAGATGTTTCTTTCTAAAGAAAAATACAAAATGTAAGACACGTGTCGTGTAGATCAACTAAAGGCCTGTCCCTTTAGTCTGTCTCATATAATTTATTGAGAGGGAACTTATGCCTGACCTAGAAGGCATTCTCTGATCCAGCCCTGATGAAAATGTTACATATTTTCAAGATAAATTGTATGAGGGTTGTGCAGTCCATGATCCTGAACTGCCTTTGTGACTCTAACAGCACTTGCTGGAGAGACAGATTTGTATCCCAAAGGCTACCTTGTCTGTGGAATAAACTTCCCATCTTCATGAAACAAAGCTTGTGTCTCAGTCACTTCAAAAAGAATTTGAATAAATGGATGGGGAACTGTACATTGCCTCCTGTAGTAATGCCCATGTCCCTTATGGACAGTCTGTAAAATGACTCTGGGCTTTAACACACAGAAGCTTGCTTCCCTTATATTATACCATCCCATATATGTGGAATTAAGATATATAATATTGTCATATCTTGGATATTATTGGCTAGGTTTGTAAATGCACTTGTATTGTTAACCTAGTAATCACTTATGAACTGGGTTGCCTACACCCAAAAAAAGCTTCCTTTCAGGACAAATTTGCATCCATCTTAACATTCTGCCTTCCCTTCCCCTTGGCCAGGTTCCCTTGTCTCTCAGACTCTGTGTCACTCCCTGTTTGGCAACAGATTACTTTAGACTCTTGGGTTCTGTCAGTTGTCCATCAAGGCTTCATGGTTTGGGAGACTCTTCTCCCTTTTTTGGGGCATTCCGCAAGCTCCTTCAGATCAGATTCCATTTTTCAGGGGGTTGCAGGGTTTACTAGATCAGGGCATGATTCATTCCATCCCAGAGGCCCTAAGGGGAACAGGGTTTTATTCCAGGATGTTTCTGGAAAGGAGGAGTCCTGGAGGTCTGTTCTACACCTTTCTTTTTTGATTGCTTTCCTTAAGATACCCACCTTCAGGAGGCTTTCCTTCCAGACCCTATTTCCACTTTTGCTTCCTCAAGCCTTAATTCATATTCCAATTCACCCTCTGTTCAGGAAGTATTTACAGCTCTGCATTTCTTCCTCTTATTTTTAGTTCTTTTCTGTGCCCTGTGGTCTTTCCACAGCCCCAAGGGTATTCACCAATTTTGTGGCTCCAGTCATAGCTTTCTGCAGGCTTCATTGAGTACAGATATTTCCCTGCACTTTACCAGATTCCTGTTACACTGTCTGGGTTTCACCATCAATCTCCAGAAGTCTGTCCCATGCTCTTCTCGGGACCAAATCTTCCTGAGAGGCAGTATTCAAACTGTTCCAATGCTGGTGTCTCTGGGTGCTTCCAAGGTAATGTCTCTAACAACCTACTTCCAGTCCTTGTTTCCCCTGTTTTTTCATGCCTGCCAGGATATTTCTAAGGGCTCTGGTGTTCATGGCCTTGACCATCCGCATGCTTCCTTTTGCCAAGCTTCACATGTGGAAGTTTCAGTGGTACCTGCTGTCACTGTGGCTTCAGTATTGCCACCCACTGTTGTTTCCACTTCCCGGATTTCCTTATTTAAATCTTGTATCCAGGCATCCTTTCCCAGCCTTCCTGCTCCATCTCAGGAGCTGTATATGGCACTTCAGATCAAGGATGGAGGGCTGCTTCAGGCGTTATAAGGGTTCAGGATCTTTGCCCACTTATCAGCGACTGGATCACATCAGCATCAAAGAAATTTAGCCACTTATCCTTGTTCTCCTGGCCTTCCAATCCCTTTGTCCTCTGGCCCTTTAATGGTCTGTACAGCCAAAACCGCAGTTGTGGTACATCAACAAGCAGGGGGGCACAAGTTCCTATCTTCTTTGCTGTCCAGACGTAGGTTTCTTTGCAGGTGATTTGCATTCCTCCAGGACAAAACATGGTGGCAGTCTCCCTGAGCAGGTCCAGGGCACACCCTTACAAATTGATGCTTCACAAAGCGGTGTTTCTGGACATAGTTTTATCAGTGGTGTATCCCTCAAATTGATCTTTCTGCCTCCCTTCCAAACAGACTGCTTCCTTGCATCTGTTCCAGAACCCCAAGTCCTCTGGCTTGGAAGGTGAACACCATGCCTTTTTCATGGAAGGGGATGTTGCTGTATGCTTTCGCTTATCTTCCTCTCCTTCCCAGGATCCTGCACAAGATCACATAGGACTCTCAAAAAATCTTATTGATGACACCGTTTTGTCCAAGACAGCACTGGTCCCCCTCCTTTTCCTCTGGCCAGGAGCAGTCATCCCAAGTTACCTGATGGATGGATCTTCTCCCTCAAGACAGAGGACTTCTCCTTCACCCTCATCCGTTCACTCCTCAATTGTCAATTTGGGTAATAAGATTTGAATCCCCTTTTGACACCATTTCTCTGTGGACGTGCTTAGGTGGTCTGCAAGAGGCCAGGACGCCCGATATCAAAAAATCATATATGTCCAAATTGAAGAGATTTTCTGTTTGGTCTCTTAAACTTCATCCGGATCCCTTCTCAGTGGGGGTTCCTTTGGTTCGGACTGAGTTAGGGGGCCATTTCCACCAGAGGCACGGAGAGAAAAGCTCCAAAGTTTTGCAATGCATTTTAAGAAGAATAATTTTAGGTCTTCAATCTGTAGGGTTTTTTGTATTATTTTTAAATAACTACACCAAATTAGACATAATATGAAAACATTGGTTAAGAATAGATACAAGTTGTATTACAATGATTAAGTTAGAGCAGTTTTAGCCAGTTTATTGAGAAATTAAAGGTAAGTTTGTATAATATAAATTGGAATTGCAATATGAAGTGAGAGAAAAACGGGCTTGTGGTATATTTAAAGCCAGGAGTGAGAAATTGATAGAGGTAAGGAAGTGAGTAAGGAAGGGAGAGTAAGAAAATGTTAAGGTATGAATAGGTGTTTGTTCACAATTAGGGATATAGTTTATCTTGGTGTTGATCAAGCATAGAATCAGCTTCTGGTGTGGAAGTCTTTCAAAATGATTTTGAAGGATGGGAGGGAGGGTATTGACCTGATGTCTAGAGATAAGGATTTCCAGGCCTTATCAACATGGCAAGAGCATAGACAATGCCCAGCAGATTTGAAAGGTATGTGGATGGACAGGAGTTTTTGGTCATTGAATCATAATGGCCCACTAGGAACATACTTGTATAGAATGTTGTTTAGTGCTGGACAAGTTGATGGATTCTGGATAATTTTATAGATGGAAAAAGGCTGTGTACGTGGTGGTTGGTGGAGTAGTTTTAACCAGTTTGGGTTTTTAGTGCTGTTCAGCTGTGGGTTCTGAATGGGGTATTTGCTTCAAAATGTTTTTGCTATAGCATTGTTCAAGTTTTGATTTTTTTGTAATGCCTGAAGGTTAGTAAAGATGGGAGCACAATAAAGAAGTGTGGGGAGGCATTAAGTAGTGGCAAGTGTAGCTTTAGTTGCATCAGTAAGAAAGTTTTTGGCTCTGTAAAGCACCCCTAGTTTTTTATGAGTTTTTCTTGTGCAGTTTTGTATACGCAGGTTGAATTCAGTATTATCTTCCACTGTGATCCCTAATAATTTGCAATGAGAAGTGACTTAGTGGTTGCATTATCAAGAAAGAGGATTTCAAATTTTGTTATTTTCACTGGAGAGGGATTTTGGGGAAAAAAGTTGCATATTTTTTTAGGATTGCAAATGAGTTGTAAGTTGCAAAGCCATGTTTCAGTTGCTGTTAAAGATTCCTCAGCAAGCTTTCTGGAGGTGCGCCATGTTGTCAGATGTGCAAATGAGTGCGGAGTCATCTGTGTATTGTATTAGGGAGGTCTGTTATGTGGATGTGTGGAGGATGTTGGTGGAAATGTTATAGGGGGAACCAAGGATAGAGGAAGGGAGAGAGAGTGGAGTGTCATTTTACTGACTGGCATCTATTGGACAGGTAGCTTTTGAAACACAGAAGGGTGAGCTGAGAGAGACCTAGTGAGGACATTTGAAGTATAAGTTTGCTGTGAGAAACTGTGTCAAAGGTTTTAGACAAGTCTGGAAGTAAGGAGGAGATTGGATTGTAGTTTATCTCTAGCTTTATTGACAGTATCTGTATAGGTTAGACGTGTGTTGTTAGTACTGTAGGAAGGAAGGAAGCCATGTTGTGTGGGGGTACAAATTCCTGCAGGAGATAGTTTAACAGTTGTTTTTGTGTATATTTTTTTCCAAGTATTCTGGAGAAAAGTTAAGGAACAACATTGGTATATGTCTAAATTTAGTAATGTTTGAATTTCCTCCTTTGTGCAGAGGGATGTGTGTGAATTTTTCCAAAGAGAGGAAACATGGATTTTATAGATTGACATATTTATAAGGATTGAGACAGGATAGGCAATACTGTCGGCTGCTGTTTTAACGTATTCACTTGGAAGGTAATCTGCTGAAGTAAGGCATGGTTTGAGTTTCATTAGTTTTTATATAGTATGTAGGCAAACATTTGAAGGGGAAAGTGGATGCGGTAATACATGGCTGCTGGTCCAGGTTAGGATTAGATGTTGGGGAGTCCTTGTCTAGAGATGCTGTACTACCTATAAAATAATAGTTGAATTGTATATATGCTTGTTTTCTAATCATTCTGTATTTGCAGTGAAGGTGTTCCATTAAAGTCAGGTGGGTAGCTATTTGTTTATGTGTGTGTGTGTATCCATGTTGTCCTTTTATTTACATTTACACTGTTGTGTTGAGTAATAGGCTGGTGTTTCTTGCACTGTACTGTCATCTTTCCCCTGGTTTGATGGTAGGCATTGCCTGCTTTTCTTGTGGCATCTTGTTCTCATTCTCCTGGGCAGTCTTTGAAAACTTGTGTGGACTGCAAGTTACAGTATTGAAGCCAATGAAGGGTTTTAGAATTGTTAAGAGTTTTATTCTACTACTAGTAGATGTGTGATACTGTGGAAAAGCAATGCAACTTTGAAGGAGAAAGGAAAAGCAAGTTGCTGTGTTTTCAAGTTCAGAGAGGGCAGGAGGCTTTGATCCTGATATTGGAAATAGGTTTAGGGGTATTAGTAACTCTTCTGTACGATCTACCTGTAATACAAGAGCTCACTGTGAGCATTATAAAATTAAAAAAAAAAAAACTGCCAAAGATAAACTTGAATGCACTGTAAATAATCCTTCAAGAAAACAAAGGTATTAAGTAAGAACATGTAAATCCCTTTGTATACTTATAATTACAAAATCCACCACATTGTAACCCATTTCTGAAGGGAGACTAACTCTCAACAGAACGTTTCTCAAAGATCTGCCATGCAAAACACTAAAGGACACTTCTTACCTCGGTGTTTTATACTTTGAAAACAGCATTACATCATCCATTGGAATGTACTGGCCTAATTCTTCAAATACAGCCATGAATCTGGACTGTATTCATTTCTTTACAATATTTTATGTACATATTTTTGAGACTTTCTGTTCCTAGTCACATGCAGCTTCTCTGTATCTCTTCATCTCTAGCCATGAAGCAGTTTGTCTTTTAGCAGACTAGACTATATATTGCTGCTTCAGAGACTTTCACTGTTTCTTCCTCACAAATGGTAATTCTTTGCCTGTGAAAATTTTTTGTACCAGCTGGAGGTCAGAATTCAAACACTGAAACACTTTAGCTTTGATCTGTTGGAACCATGCAGTGTAAATATGTAGGAACCTCTACAGCATGTGTGCATATATGAGAAGTGTAATGATTATCTGTTTAATATAGTTATCAGTTCAGATTTCAAATAAAAGCTTGTATGTTAGCATGCTGTAAATGTGTGTAGTTATAATCTACATGGCCAGCTTGGATTAAAGTGCATACATTGTTTTTTAACAAAAAAATCATTGGATTTTATGCTTTTGCATTGCTTGAATTGACAACAGAGAGCATGATCTTTGTAGACATTTCGTAGTCGGTTGTATTATGATGACAATAAAGAAAATGCTACTTAAAAAGTAATGTCCTACAGGCAGTTTTTTTTTTTTCTTAATAAACTCATTTTACATTTCCAAAGTTTATTAAACTTAAAAGTGGTAATGTTCTTACTGATGCTACTCGCAGAGAAGACATTTGCACAGTTGCAGAGTTGCCTTCAGTTCTTTTAAATATATTAGTGCTTTTTATTCTGTTAAGTATTACATTTTAGATGATTAGTTTTTGTCAAGTGCCTATGTCTTCCAAGTAATTAATAATGCGTATTGTGCATATTTCTCAGTGATCTATTCAGATGTATTCATTGGAATTGTCTAAACTGTCGATGGGTCTTTTTTTCTAATGTCTGTTTCTTTCTTGGTAAAAAGCTGCAGTAGCCACAGCTGAGGATTCACAAGCGACATCCATTGCTAGCATTCAATCAGCAGCTACATTTAGTGACCCCAGCATCAAATACGTCTTTCGAACAGAAAATGGGGATACGCAGGTAAGCAGAAGTGGGTTGTAGAAGTGATTTAGTTACAGGTTCATGACGACGATTGTATAGTGAATCAGTCCCATGCACGTCAGGGATTCTGAGTTTATTCCTAGTCCTACAGTCTGTAGCTGTCAAGCAAGGTTACTGAAATGGTTTGCTTTCATGGTCCTAGAATTTTCAAAGTCCTCCCATTTCTTGCTGTGAAATGTTTTGGTGTAGATTTTTTATCTTGTATAACATGGATCTTCCTCCGAAATGCCATGTTTCCTTTCATGTCTGGGTTCACCAGATTCCTTTCCAAGTTTTAACTGGTGGTGTGGTTTGATGACTTCATGCAGTTTTAAATCAAGTTCGAGTTTTACAAAACAGAAGATGCAGAAACCGAGAATAGCACACCACAAGAAAGTTGGTGCCCTGTATTTCTGTGACTTTTTTTTCCTTCTGCAGTGACACATGCTGTGATGGTGCCCTGTATTTCTGTGACTTTTTTTCCTTCTGCAGTGACACATGCTGTGATGGAATTATTACATATCTGGTAATAGTGAGGAGATCAAGCAACTTACACTGACAAACCACTCTACTATTGCAGTTATTAGAGATGTGGTAGATAAGGAAGCAACTAGAAGCATGGTGCAGCATAGTGAATACCATACATTTACATTCACAAGCACTGTGTTACATTTACTAAATGTTTTTCATTGAGTGACGCTGCAGTACTGTTATTATTGATCAGGTAGTTGTAGAGGAGACACTTACTGGCAGGGTGCAGTATCAGTCTAAACCAATGGAAACGATGAACAGGCTTCCTGGCAGGGTGCAGTATCAATCTAAACCAATGAAAACGATGAACAGGCTTCCTGGCAGGGTGCAGTATCAATCTAAACCAATGGAAACAATGAATAGACACCAACACTAATCTGACTGTTCTTCACTGCTTCTGTATTTTCACAACAATTAAGTTTATTTTCATTGTAATTGTATTATGTTCTCTAATTTGGAGTCACCTCCAGGAACTTGCTTAGAAGTTGACAGAGTGGATATACCATATGGGAGAACAAATAATATACATACACACACACCTGCACATGCACACATTCACACATGCGAGCACACATTCACACATGCACGCACGTACACACATACACACACACAGATTTCAAACATGCGTATGCACACACATTCACACATGCGTATACACATGCACATATGCATATGCACACACATGCACACTCATACACGCGCGCACATATACATACATTCACACATGCACTCACACATACATTCAGACATATGCGTGCGCACACACATTCACACGTGCGCACACACACATTCACACGTGCGCACACACAGTCACACATGTGCGCACACACATTCACATGCGTATGCACATACATTCACACATGCGTATACACATGTGCATATGCATACGCACACACATGCACACACATACACATTCATACACACGTGCACATATACATACATTCACACATGCACTCACACATGCATTCAGACATATGCGTGCGCACACACATTCACACGTGCGCGCACACATTCACACGTGTGAGCGCACACATTCACACGTGTGAGCGCACACATTCACACGTGTGCATATTCGCACATTCACTCACACACACATATTCACACGTGCGCACACACACATATTCACACGTGCGCACACACACATATTCACACGTGCGCACACACACATATTCACACGTGCGCTCACACATTCATACGTGCGCGCACACACATTCATACGTGCGCGCACACACATTCATACGTGCGCGCACACACATTCACAAGTACACACACACGCACCCACACACACATTCACACATGCGTGCACACACACACATTCACACGTGCACACACACATTCACACATGCGTGCACACACACACATTCATGCACACACACACATTCACACATGCGTACACACACACACATTCACACATGCGTACACACACACACACACACACACACACACACACATACACACAAAACATATGTACAATTGTGGAATGAGATTGTCAGGGTGAAGATGATACTGTTAAAATAAGAAAGTTGAAGAGGAACTTACAAAGGAGGTGTTTTGTCAAGTATCTCTAAAGTCGTAGCTATAACTCACTTAAAGTTGAGCCTGTACTTTCTTGCTGAATTCTTTGTAGAGAGTTAGTTTCCTAATTTCATTGGTGATGTGGGTCAAGTTGGCAGCAACAACTTTACTTGAAAGACTTTTGAATAGCATTAAATATGAGAGTGGGTGGGTGGGTCTGTGGCAAGATCGCATATTGTTCTCTTGAAAATGGAGATTTTAAGTGGAATATCTGATTGGAGCTTATTGGTGGTAAGGGTCAGTAACTTGCATTATATAATTTATTTTAAGGGTATAGATGGAGAGCAAAAAGATGGACCAAGAGGTGACTGGGGGCCATTTAGCTCTCTAGAGTGGCTTGATATTGCTCAGTTCTAGGTGCTATGTGAACAAGTTTGAAGTTTTGTTTATGCAAACACTGTACAACAGGGTGTGTGTTGAAGATTTAATGCCTGCCCAGGGTGTTGGGCAGCCCAGAGCTGCAGTTGGAGGGTCTCTACCTGTTTGGAAGAGCGTTATTTCCCCTGAGTAACACACACCCTGGAGGGCATTTTTGTACTGGGAGATTGAGCTCTCTGTGAAATAGTTTTATATATATTCTTTAATTATATGTATATATATGTATATATGTGTGTGTGTGTGTATATATATATATATATATATATATATATATATATATATATATATATATATATATATATATATATGGGTCCCCTACACATGGTCGAAATTTCACAAAGTCAGAGACCATATGATCAACTTTTGAAATACCGACCATGCGGACCTGTCATATCCGTACAGTGCAGAATGGGAAGATTTCCATCTTTTGCACTGTATTGTGATCTTGGCGTTGGTATATTTAAGTTCTGGGGAGTGTGGGGGGTGTTGCAATATGAAGGTTATTTAATTTACCTAATGTTTCAGACTTACTGTAGTATATGTACTTTGTTGTAGGGGAAGTATTCTACATCCAAAATACAAGTTATGCATCTATAGAATGTCTACATACACACACATGCCCAACAGGTACAGCCGCTTTGAATTGCTACATCTCAGATGTTTCATTCTGAGTGCAAGTCACTACAACTGTTGTCATCCTCTATGCTGATTTACTGTACCTCATTTTGACACATAGTGCTTCTCTGTAAAGTAGAATGGTCGATTTACTGTTAAACCACTAAGGATTAAGGTCATCAGTGCCAGCCATTACAGTTACGTACTTCTGATTTGTGAAAGGGGATTTTGCTGACAGACTACCTATTGCAGCTGAAAGGTGTTAAAAGTCATTCTCTCTCTCTTTCTCACTTGCTTACATGTGCTGTCTCTTGTCAGACACAGTTGCATACGTGCATGCACAAATACGTCTGTATGTCTTTTAATCCGTTTGCTCTTTTTAAATTTATGCTCACTAGACAGCAAAGCTGAGTGTAAAAAAACATGGTAGCTGTTTGCTTTTTTAATGTCCTGGTTTCACAGTAGCTTACTGTCTGCCATGACATGGTGGACTTGTTTTTCAGAGGGCATTATTCTAAACATGCATTGTGTATTTATTTACATCTCTAGTTCTTTCAACCTGATGTTGCACTCCCTCCCTAACTGATGGTTCTGGTTATCGTAATTGTCACGAATATTGCTGGGATCAATTCTTTAACTTTAACAGTGGGGTATACCTTTTTCTCTGCATATTGCTTCAAGTCTCTTTTAATTTTCTTTTGTTTCTTAGTCTTAAAGCATTTATTGTCTACTGTGTTCAATAGTTGGTTGTAAAACAATTTCCATTGATTAAAAATTAAATAATTTCTTATATCATTCAGTAGCTGCACTTACCTTATTAAATTACAGATAGCCAGATCATTAAATTTGATAATCTTGTTCATTAATTCAAAACCACGTTCATTAAACATATCCACAAATTCTTGGTACAGTGAATCTGTGTAGGTAAAACCAAAGGGAAATTTAAAGACACTGAGCCTTCCGGAGCTATTTTGACCTCCAAACACCTAGCTAAATTATTATCCAGTTGTAAACCTTTAACTCTAAAAAGCTTTTTCTCCAACTTGCATATCAAATCCTTAAGGGAACCTTCCCTTCTGTCATGAGAATTTCCAGAATTTATAGTCTGACCAGTCGCACTAAAGTTGAACGTTCTTTTAATGAACTGTTCCAAATTAAAAGTCTTTGTTAAAATGTTCTTAGATGTCGAGGCATTTGTATTCGCTTTCATTCTGTTTGCAGCACTAAAATTGCCATTATTTTTATCAGCATTTGAAATAGAAGCTGCACAAACTGTTGTGTACTTTTACTTTGGTACAGTACCTTTAGGCTTCCATTTGGTTCTTTCCTAGCTGTACTACAAACTACCACTTCCCAATGTTTATTTTCTCCGTCTGAGGGATAAAAAACACAACAGCTCCAGTTCTTATACCAGTAAGCACCATTACTGTCTTCTGCATTTGGAGCAAATAAAATTAAATTTTTTTTTTTGGTGCCGCCCACTCGCAGAACAGTTTCCTGGTTGTGTGAAAAGTTCCAAGAGGCATGTCTGTTCTCATTTTAACAATCGGTAGCTTGAATTGCAGCTTCCAGATTTCCTCCTGGTGCACTGGCGAGAAAAGTGAAGGCAAATCATCCAAAGAGTCCGTGGTCCACCAAAAACGCTGCGAACAAGCTATTAATAAAACACCTCTGTGATTATGATAATTTTTGTTGGTTTTTGGTTATTTCTTTATCATACTGGCAGCCACAGACAAATCCAATCCGAGAATATAATAAAGCAAAACTAGTTATTAAACAAAATGTGAATTGAGGCCCAGAGATGAGATTGCATATTAACATTTTGAATCCATAGTCCACTTTTTTAAAATTTACATATAATTTTAATAAAAAAGGGAACTATTTAGACACTTTTTATTGAACACAGTTTCTGTGGCTTTAAGCCTAGAGTTTAAAGGAAGCCAGCATTTAGTAATGGGTATTTGGATTTTTCTGGCCTTCGCTGCTATAGTAAAAAAAAGAGTATTTAAAAGGACAATGTGTAAGGGCCACTAGGATGACCTCTCATTTTGAGGATGTCTGTTGTGAATTAACCCTCATAGGAGAAGTGCTCCTCAATCATGGACACCCTGTTAATTTGGTTCAGGACACATGTAGTTACATAAAGGCACAATGGGGGTTAAAATATAAACCGATTTTAGGTATAGCTCAGTTCAGTTCAAGAAAGGAACAGGATGATGGTAAGTTCGAGAGAGAGTTTGTGTCCACAGGCCATTAAAAATATGACTTGGAAGAACTGGAATATTATCAGGGGTAACCCACAGCTTCAGCAAATAGTTGCCAGTGAACTGGCATTTGTGTCCAAGACAGGCCCCAATCTCAAGGCTAAATTTGAAGAAGCAGGAAGTCAAAGGAACACCATTGCAAACACGAGGGGAACATTTTAAATGTAGGGCATTTTCACAATGTCCCCACATTTTAGAAGTCGGCAGTTTAACATTTAAAAAATTATTTAAAATCTAGAGTATGGTTTGCCAGAGGGAGTTGTCAAACAAGAAATGTTATTTATCTTACTGTGTGTGGCAGTTGTCAGGCAGTTTACATCAGCAAAGCTGAAAGGTGCATAGGAAAAGAATTTATGAACATTTATATCAAATTAATAGACAAAATGACATCAATGCCTTATACAGCCATTTTTTAAATTTGCCCACACTTTACAAGTTTTTATTTTGCAATTTTGGAGTAGGTTCGAGAGAATTCGAGAGGGGGGAGTCCTGAACAATAAATTGGAGGAAAGGGAAGCTGTCTGGCAGTTTAAACTAAATTCACAGTTACCATGGTACTAATGACAACATTTCCTTCAACCATTTTTTAAATGAGAGCGCAAATCTTTTTAATACTTTTTTTGGAAATGTCTAATTTTTGGTTTTATTATGTGTCCAGGTTTTTTTGGGACCACAAATGAAAAGTAAATTGTTTTCATTATGTCACTTTATACAGTAGAAGGTTTCTTTTTAGTGCATTGTTCCTTTATATTTTAAAAGTGGGGTCAGTTGTGTTATTTTTTTTTTCTGTCCAAGTGTCTTTTCATTTTAATTGTCTGAATTAAGTTTGGCAGGAAGAAAGCACTCAGTTCACATTTTGTTTAATAAATAGTTATTTGTTTTATTATATTCTCTGCTTGGACTTGTTTGTGCCTGCCAGTAGATAATTTTTGTTGTTTTTAGTTATTTCTTTATTGTTATCACAGAGGTGTTTTATTATTCTAAACATGATTTGGACACTGTAAGCATACTGGGCAGAATAAGTTGAAGTAATTGATGTTTTATGTTCAGTCTTAGTATGCTTGGTGGAGGGATCCCATGTGATTAGAGATTTTATATGCTGCTTGGCATTTGGTATTTACTTATTTCTTTTGGTGGTAATTGGTAGTAATCAGGTATTTTGGTGGTAATTGGTAGTAATCAGGTCTGTATGTACTTTGAAGGATAGAGTGACATCTAGAGTCAGTTTGCAATATTTATATTGTTGCAGATTATGAGGGAAGGACTTGTCTGGGATTTTTATTAAGACCATACCAAAATACTGCCATTGGGACTACTCAAATTATTATCTATATTACTATCATCTTTGTCTGTGATGAGTTGTGGATGGCAGTAGTGATGCCCTTCCGTAAGGGTGGCCTTGCAACTGACCTGGTAATTACACGCCTGTCAGTCTTAAAAGCTTCATATGCTAAGTCTTGTAATATTTTATAACTGACTTCATAAACGGTTATTTCAAGAATTTTGTTAGACTTGATCCCTGCAGTTTGGTTTTGTGAGGGTTAGATCCTGTCTAAATAATCTAGTAAATTTCTTCAAAAGGGTTGTGGAGGCTGTAAATGGTGGCCGTGAAGTGCATGAGGTGTATCTTGACCTGGTTAAGGCTTTTGACGTCATTCCCCATGCTGGCATCATATGAAGGCTAAATGCTTTAAAAATTGACCCGTATGTGGCAAGATGACTAGCAAACGGTCTGAAAGACAGAACCCACCCCAGTACAAATTGCAGGTGCCACATCGGTAAGTGTGAAAGTGATCAGTGATAATGGCCTTTTTGATTTCAGATCTCCAAGCAGGTATCAAGTTCCTGGCAGGGTCACTAACCAGCTGAATAGACACCAACACTAATGACTGTTCTTCACTGCTTCTGTATTTTCACAACAATTAAGTTTATTTTCATTGTAATTGTATTATGTTCTCCAATTTGGAGTCTTACTCAAGGAACTTGCTTAGAAGTTGACAGAGTGGATATACCATATGGAGAACAAATAATATCTATGCACGCTTTACCTACATGCACATTCACACATGCGAGCACACTACATTCACACACATGCACGCTTACGTACACACATACACACACAGATTTCAAACATGCGTATGCACACACATTCACACATGCATATATGCATGCACCTATGCATATGCATACACACACATGCACACACACATACACCATTCCTTTACCGTGCACACATACACATTCGCCGCAGCGCGCACATATACATACATTCACACATGCACTCACACATACATTCAGACATATCACATTAAGCACACACATTCACACGTCTTGTGGCGCTTTACACATTCACACGTGCACACACATCCGCACATGTGAGCACACACATTCACACGTGTGAGCACACACATTCACACGTGAGCCCGCGCACACATTTACACACATTCACGTGTGCGCACACACATTCACACACGTTCGCACACACACGCGCATTCGCCGTGTGCGCACACACATGTCTTTACATATACGTGCGCACACACATATTCACATGCGCACCTATTCGTAATGCGCTGCATATTCTGCGTGCGCGCCACATATTCACCGTGCGCGCCCACACATATTCCTGCGTCGCACACACCCATATTCTGCACGATGCGCCACACACACATATTCTGCGTGCGCGCACACATATTCACGTGCGCACATATTCCTGCGATGCGCACACCCATATTCTGCGTGCGCACACACATATTCCTGCGTGCACACACCACATATTCACACGTGCACACACATTTCACACACGAATATACACACAATCCTGAGTACACACACACCCCCACACACACATTCACGTCGCGGCGGCTTTACACCCACACACACATTCACGTGCGGCGCACACATTCACACACGATCACGCACACACAAAACATATGTACAATTGTGGAAGATAGGATTGTCAGGGTGAAGATACTGTTAAAATAAGAAAGTTGAAGGAACACAAAGAGGTGTTTTTGTGAAGTATCTCTAAAGTCGTAGCTATAACTCACTTAAAGTTGAGCCTGTACTTTCTTGCTGAATTCTTTGTAGAGTTAGTTTCCTAATTTCATTGGTGATGTGGGTCAAGTTAGCTAACAGCTTTGTGAAAAGACTTTTGAATAGCATTAAATATGAGGTGATTGGGTGGGTCTGTGGCAAGATCGCATATTGTTCTCTTGAAAATGGACATTTTAAGTGGAATATCTGATTAGACTTAGTGGTGGTGAGGGTCAGTAACTTGCATTATATAATTTATTTAAGGGTATAGATGGAGAGCAAAAGATGGACCAAGGGGTGACTGAGACCCATTTAGCTCTCTAGGTAACGATATTGCTCAGTTCTGGAATTGCTATGTGAACCAAGTTTGAAGTTTGTTTATGCAAGCACTGTACAACAGGGTGTGTGTTGATTTAATGCCTGCAGGGTGTTGGGCAGCCAGAGCGCTTGGAGGGTCTCTACCTGTTTGGAAGGCGTTATTTCCCCTGGTAACACACACCCTGGAGGAGCATTTTTGTGCTGGGAGATTGAGCTCTGAAATAGTTTTATATATATTCTTTAATTATGTATATATGTGTGTGTGTGTGTGTGTGTGTGTATATATATATATATATATATATATATATATATATATATATATATATATATATATATATATATATATATGGAGTCCCACATGGTGAAATTTCACAAAGGTCAGAGACCATATGATCAACATCACGGACCTGTCATATCCATTACAGTGCAGAATGGGGAAGATTTCCATCTTTTACTGTATTGTGAGACCCCCAGGCGTTGGTATATTATTTAAGTTCTGGGGTGTGGGCGTTGCAGTAAGCAGAAGGTTATTTAATTGACCTAATGTTCAGACTTACTGTAGTATATGTACTTTGTTGTGGGGAAGTATTCTACATCCAAAATCTCAAGTTATGCTGCATCTATAGAATGTCTACATACACACACATGCCCAACAGGTACAGCTGCTTTGAATTGTTACATCTCAGATGTTTTCATTCTGAGTGCAGTCACTGCAACTGTTGTCATCCTCTATGCTGTTTACTGTACCTCATTTTGACACATAGTGCTTCTCTGTAAGAGTAGAATGGTGGGTTACTGTTAAACCACTGGGATTAAGGTCATCAGTGCCAGCAGCCATTACGATTCTGCGTACTTCTGATTTGTGAAAGAGTTTTTGCTGACAGACTACTATTGCAGCGAAGGTGTTAAAGTCATTCTCTCTCTCTTTTCTCACTTGCTTACATGTGCTGTCTCTTGTCGAACACAGTTGCATCGTGCATGCACAAATCGTCTGTATGTCTTTTAATCCGTTTGCTCTTTTAAGTTATGCTCACTGAACGTAAAGCTGAGTGTAAAACATGGTAGCTGTTTGCTTTTTAATGTCCCTGGTTTCACAGTAACACTTCATCTGCCATGACATAGTGGACTGTTTTTCAGAGGGCATTATTCTAAACATGCATTGTGTTGTTACATCTAATTCTTTCAACCTGATGTTGCCTCCTCCCATAACTGATGGTTCTGGTTATCGTAATTGTCACGAATATTGCTGGGATCAATTCTTTAACTTTAACTGATGGGGTGTACCTTTTTCTCTGCATATTGCTTCAGAGTCTCTTTTTAATTTTCTTTTGTTTCTTAGTCTTAAAACATTTATTGTCTACATGTTCCAATAGTTGGTTGTAAAACAATTTCCATTAAAAATTAAATAATTTCTTATATCATTCAGTAGCTGCCACTTACCTTATTAAATTCCAGATAGCCAGATCATTAAATTTGATAATCTTGTTCATTAATTCAAAACCCGTTCATTAAACATATCCACAAATTCTTGGTACAGTGAATCTGTGTAGGTAAAACCAAAAGTTTAAAGACACTGAGCCTTCGAATTATTTTGACCTCAAGCACCTAGCTAAATTATTATCCAGTTGTAACCTTTAACTCTAAAAGCTTTTTCTCCAACTTGCATATCAAATCCTTAAGGAACCTTCCCTTCATCATGAAATTTCAGAATTTATAGTCCTGACCAGTCGCACTAAGAGTTGAGCACGTTCTTTTAATGAACTGTTCCAAATTAAAAGTCTTTGTTAAAATGTTCTTAGATGTCGAGGCATTTGTATTCACTTTCATTCTGTTTGCAGCACTAAAATTGCCATTATTTTTATCAGCATTTGAAATAGAAGCTGCACAAACTGTTGTGTAGGTTTACTTTGGTACAGTACCTTTAGGCTTCCATTTGGTTCTTTCCTAGCTGTACTACAAACTACCACTTCCCAATGTTTATTTTCTCCGTCCGAGGGATAAAAAACACCAACAGCTCCAGTTCCTGTACCAGTAAGCACCATTACTGTCTTCTCTGTTTAGAGCAAATAAAATTAAATTTTTTTTTTTGGTGCATACTTTCATGAACAGTTCCTGGTTGTGTGAAAAAGTTCCAAGAGCATGTCTGTTCTCATTTAACAATCGGTAACAGATGCAACTTCAGATTTCACCTCTGGTGCACTGGCGAGAAAAGTGAAGGCAAATCATCCAAAGGTCCGTGGGTCCACCAAAAGCGCTGTGAACAAGCTGACCAATAAGCTACCTCTGTGATTATGATAATTTTGTTGGTTTTGGTTATTTCTTTATCATACTGGCAGCCACTGAATCAAATCCAATCGAGAATATAATAAAGCAAAACTAGTTATTAAACAAGAAGGAAATGTGGTGGGGCCCAGAGATGAGATTGCATATTAACATTTTTGAATCCATAGTCCACTTTTAAGAATTGCCTATAATTGCAATAAAAAGGAACTATTTCGAACACTTTATTGAACATACAGTTTCTGTGGCTTTAAGCCTAAGTTTAAAGGAAGCCAGCATTTTAGTAATGGGTATTTGGATTTTCTGGCCTTCGCTGCTATAGTAAAAAAGTATTTTAAAGGACAATGTGGTGAGCCACTAGGATGACCTCTCATTTTGAGGATGTCTGTTGTGAATTAACCCTCATAGGAGAAGTATATAATCAATCATGGACACCCTGTTAATTTGGTTCAGGACACATGTAGTAACATAAAGAGCACAATGGGGTTAAAATATAAACCGATTTTAGGTATAGCTCAGTTCAGTTCAAAAAGGAACAGGATGATGGTAATTTCGAGAGAGAGATTTGTGTTCACAGGCCATTAAAAATATGACTTGGAAGAACTGGAATATTATCAGGGGGTAACCCACAGCTTCAGCAAATAGTTGCCAGTGAACTGGCATTTTGTGTCCAAGACAGGCCCCAATCTCAAGGCTAAATTTGAGAAGAAGCAAGGGAAGTCAAAGGAACACCATTGCAAGCCACCAGGGAACATTTTAAATGTAGGGCATTTTCACAATGTCCCCACATTTTAGAAGTCGGCAGTTTAACATTTAAAAAATTATTTAAAATCTAGAGTATGGTTTGCCAGAGGGAGTTGTCAAACAAGAAATTTTGTTTATCTTACTGTGTGTGGCAGTTGTCAGGCAGTTTACATCAGCAAAACTGAAAGGTGCATAGGAAAAGAATTTATGAACATTTATATCAAATTAATAGACAAAATGCAATGCCTTATACAGTCATTTTTTAAATTTGCCCACACTTTACAAGTTTTTATTTTGCAATTTTGGAGTAGGTTCGAGAGAATTCGAGAGGGGGGAGTCCTGAACAATAAATTGGAGGAAAGGGAAGCTGTCTGGCAGTTTAAACTAAATTCACAGTTACCATGGTACTAATGGACAACGGCTTTCCTTCAACCATTTTTTTTTTTTAAATGAGAGCGCAAATCTTTTTAATACTTTTTTTGTAAATGTCTAATTTTTGGTTTTATTATGTGTCAAGGTTTTTTTGGGACCACAAATGAAAAGTAAATTGTTTTCATTATGTCACTTTATACAGTAGAAGGTTTCTTTTTAGTGCATTGTTCCTTTAAAAGTGGGGTCAATTGTGTTATTTTTTTTCTGTCTAAGTGTCTTTTCATTTTAATTGTCTGAATTAAGTTTGGCAGGAAGAAAGCACTCAGTTCACATTTTGTTTAATAAATAGTTATTTGTTCTTTTTATTATATTCTCTGCTTGGACTTGTTTGTGTGCCTGCCAGTAGATAATTTTTGGTTGTTTTAGTTATTTCTTTATTGTTATCAATAGAGGTGTTTTTATTATTATTCTAAACATGATTTGGACACTGTAAGCATACTGGCAGAATAAGTTGAAGTAATTGATGTTTTATGTTCAGTCTTAGTATGCTTGGTGGAGGGATCCCATGTGATTAAGTTTATATGCTGCTTGGCATTTGGTATTTACTTATTTCTTTTGGTGGTGGTGGTAGTAATCAGAGTATTTTTGGTGGTAATTGGTAGTAATCAGGTCTGTATGTACTTTACGGAAGGATGAGAGTGACATCTAGGTCAGTTTGCAATATTTATATTGTTGCAGATTATGAGAAGAAGGACTTGTCTGGGATTTTTATTAAGACCATGCCAGAAATACTGCCATTCAGGACTTCTCAAATTATTATCTATATTACTATCATCTTTTGTCTGTGATGAGTTGTGGATGGCAGTAGTGATGCCCTTCCCGGTAAGGGTGGCCTGCAACTGACCTGGAAGTAATTACAACCTGTCAGTCTTAAAAGCTTCATATACCAAGTCTTGTAATATTTTATAACTGACTTCATAAGCAGTTTATTTCAAGAATTTTGTTAGACTTGATCCCTGCAGTTTGGTTTTGTGAGGGTTAGATCCTGTCTAAATAATCTAGTAAATTTCTTCAAAAGGGTTGTGGAGGCTGTAAATGGTGGCCGTGAAGTGCATGAGGTGTATCTTGACCTGGTTAAGGCTTTTGACGTCATTCCCCATGCTGGCATCATATGAAGGCTAAATGCTTTAAAAATTGACCCGTATGTGGCAAGATGACTAGCAAACGGTCTGAAAGACAGAACCCACCCCAGTACAAATTGCAGGTGCCACATCGGTAAGTGTGAAAGTGATCAGTGATATCCCTCAGGGGCCCGGTGCTGGGACCTCTTATTTTTGGTATTTATTTCAGATCTCCAAGCAGAGTATCAAGACATCTGACTAATAGTTTTCAGACATTTGCAAAGTGGGGTTAAGTCGCACCTAAACCCTTTAAAATGAAAATGCACTAGTAAACTCTTTGAGTGCAAATTTAAATGGTAGACCATCCCTCATGTCCTTGTACTGTCCAAACAGCAAACCGCTGCAAAAAAAAAAATGTTCTATGTATTTGGGTTGATAGTCTGCTCTCTTTTGACCATTGTGTAACAAGGGTTGTCATATAATACTTGTATTTTGCCCAGCTAATTGTTAAAGGAATATCATCAACGTCTAAAGAGGTAGTCACTCTCTTAAACTTGACATCAGTCAACTTGGTTATTGAGTACAACCCCTCACCCCTTTGGGATGTACTTCATTAAACATATCAAACTGTTAGAAATACCCCAAATGTTCCTAACAATAAAAATCACAGGCCTAAGGTTCCTACCAAAGAGGCAGGAAGCTATATCCCTTTTTTCAGTGTCTTGCAGACGTTTGAGAGAGCTCTCTCTCTTATTTTGCTTACCATGTCATTTAGAAACTTAATTGTACTGGACCTCCTGTTTCTCTGCAAATTCACTATTTCAACCAATACTAGAACCAGGGACCTAAATCTTCACCAGCAGATAAATGAAACATGATGGAGGGATATGTTTATAACCCAGGACTTCCCAAGCCTCTGGAAAAAAGTTCCCCTCTGGCTCGCTATCTTCTTTTAAACTTAAACTAGATAACTGGATGGGTAGCCACAAATTTACTACAGGATTGACTGGTATGGCCCTCCTGGAGAAGGAGGGTGCTGCTCGAGGAGGGGTACTGGCAAGGAGAGAAGGGTCAAGGGACTAAGTGGAGTTGGAATGTCTATGAATCTATAAGAAAAGTTTATGATACTAAGGATGGGGTGGGTGTTAAGACTTACTACCTTTAATTTGATGCATCCAACTACCCCCAATAAGAAGGGAATTTAAATGAGTAATGCATTATTTTATGATCAATATTCTATTTGTTTCCATGAAAATTATAATAAAGACTGAGAAGTATGCCCCAGAAAGGTAGATGCTACAAACCTGTGGTAAGATTTAAAAGCATCAAGTGTCGTAGGACTGATGTTCCTAGAAGATTATGTGGAAATTGTAAGGTATGTGTGAAATGTAATCTGAACCACAATGTGTAAAGAAACTGTCTTAGTGACTATTTCCCTACAGACTGTTGTGTCACCTTAGTTACAAAAGAAACTACTGGATCTGATGTCTATTTTCATCCTGTTTCAAGCTTTTTTGAGTTGCCTGATCCCACATCAGTGCCCTTCTCTTCAGAAACTTTGGATCAGAGACTCTGACTCCTTCCTTCCCCACATTTCCCACCCCACTGCCTAAAATGACCTCCGATCTAGTTTCTGCCTGTTCTACCCTGATGTGTTATCTGAGAGCTCTCATAGTCCAGTCACAATAAGAGGGCGTTCTTTTATTTTCCTGCTTCTCCCTTTCCAGATGTGCTGTAGTGTTACGGTACAGTATTGTGTATCTAGTCCCATACCTAAACTCTATCACTTCCCACAGTACTGTACCAACACTACAGCACATCTAAAAAGGAGAACTCTCATAGTCCAGTCACTGGGCCAAGAGGGCGTTCTTGTTTATTTTCACTGCTCCTCCCTTTCCAGGATGTGCTGTAGTGTTGATACATTATTGTGTTCGCGATAGGGATAAGGTATGGACTAGATTCCTACAATCAACCTCTTACTCCATGAAGTCTGTACACAGCCTTATAAAGTGGGGAACAGAGGCCCAAAAATAAAGGGACACATTTTAAATATTGGTGCTTATAAACTACAAGTTGCTAGACAAATGGATTTGTTACCATACTATTTTAAGGTATTCACTTGGAAGATCGTCTGATGAAGTAGAGCATGATTTGAATTTGAGTAGTTTTATATAAGATGTGGCACTTTATGCTATTGTACCCTGGAAAGTGGATGTGGTGCATATATATGCAGCTTCAAGCAGAGTGAGGATCAGATGTTGGGAATCGCTTTGGTTAGAAAATGCTGTGTATATGTGTATGTATGTGTATGTATGTATGTGTATGTATGTGTGTATGTATATGTATGTATATGTATATGTATATATATATATATATATATATATATATATATATATATATATATATATATACATATATAGCAAAATGAGTTTAATTTCATTGGCTTGGTTTTTGTAGATCAATAGAATTGGCGTAAAAGCAAATCACACTCTGAAAGCTAGGTTTATAAATAGATAGCCTAAAGTTACCTACCTATGAACCTGTTTTGTTTTCCTGAAGGATAGAAAGTCTGAAATTCAAATGACTGTCATTATTTGTTGACTTTAATCATTAAATCATCCTAGTGATTTGTCAAAAAAGCACAATTTTTATGAGGAACAGACCAAAAATATGAGACCAAAATCTGGACATTCTGTGAAAATCTGTACAGTTGAGAGGTATGGCTCGATAATTTTGTAAGCTTTTTTGTCTTCTATAGTTGCAAGTTTTCTGTAGATAGTTCTGTTATTGCATTATAACTTAAGCTAATATAAGTATTTGTGTGTGTCTGTGTGTTAATAGTAGTAAAAACAATAAGATGTTCATCGCATTGTCTGGCTGCAGTCATAACAGATGGGTTCTCCTGCCATCAGGCGGGTCCTCGGGTCGGGTCAATTCCAAAGTCTAGGTCCCGGCGTCGGTTGTCGTCCGCTTCTTCCCCTGGCGTCAATGCGACAGAGGTATAAAAAGAAACTAGCCAGCGCCATTTTCTTCAGTCTTTCTTGCCAGCGTGGTGCCCGGAAGCTGAAGCAGTTCGCGAAGTGCCGCGATCGGCCAGCTCCTGAGATTACTTAAAAATTTGGAACCGGGGAGTCCTTCTTAAAGCTAGAAACACCGTTGGGAAACTTTTCTTGCCTCAGCCGATGTCAGACAAAGTTAATAATCATTTCTTGTGGGAAGCAAATACCAAGCATAAGGATTTCCATTCCCTCTGTGTATACACTTATTTTAGGCCCAATGCACCCTAAAGAGACCAGCTACACAGGCCCATCTCCAGGCCTCCCATCATTCATGCCTAAGAAACAGATGCTTAAAATGGCTGAGGAGATTTAATTACTCTAATCAGAGGTTCTCAGCCACCTCCGGACAAAAGACCCAGAGTGGAGGAAGATTCCCCCTCCTCGATCAGGGCTCCATTATTTCAGAGCACTCTGGATTATCCAGGGTTTCAGTCTTACTCCCCTTTTTTGAAGACTCTGATGCAGAGGAATCTATTCCTTCTGTGTATCCCCCCTGAGATTACTCATTTGGTGAAACTCTGCCACATACCTTAAGGGAACACTTCCACTGGGAAGGCCAGGATTATTCAGGATTCCAAAAGAAAAAGGCTCAGGGAATTTCTTTTTGTTACCCCCAGCACAGGCTCCTCCTGGCTATTCCTCCTGTTCTGGGACATCCTAGATGATGTTTACTCGGAGGCCTGCCTTAACGGACTCTCTTCCTCCAGCTCCAGTTAAGCCTGACAGGTACTACAGGTTCCTGACTCACACCAATTTCTATACAAACCATACTGCTGACCTGAAACCATCTCTGGGGGCCCAAGGGAGTTAAGGCCTCCATTGCCAAAAACATTGCCTTCCGAGGAGGATTCCAGATCCTTAGAAGGTGGGGAAAAAAGGTATATACCTCGGCCACACTTATCCATGAGGGCCTTGACTGTCAGTTTCCATAATAACACAAAAATACCAACAGTTTCTGTTCTCTCCAATTGAAAAGTAAATGTCACAACCTGAACAACCAGACATGGAAAGGAGTTGCAGTATTTGATGCATAGTGCAGAACAAATGGGTAAACATACCTTACAATGGTTTTGATGCTCTAGAGGGACTCATGTAGAGCTGCTGTTACAGGCTCAGTCATACGTGAGCATGTCTGGCTCAAGGAACAAACTGCTTGCCGCAGTCATGTCAAGCTAGATTACTGAACCCTCTTCAAAAGGATGTGTACTATTTGGGGCAAATGCTGAGGAAATTATTAGGAAAATGGAGGAAAAGCTAAATCAATACAAACTGTGAAAAAGAATTTCTGCAAGGTTAACCCCCACATTTTTGTGAAAATTGGCCTTCCAAAAACTGGTCCTTTCCTGCCACAGACAGACCCAGAGCGAATACAGGCGCCCGAGGGGCAGAGGGGCAAAACCTGAGCTCATTACAGAGGCCAGACAATGACAGCTCCTACACAAGGGTGGTGAGGACAACTCGCAATCTTTCCGAAAGCAAAACCAATGACTTTCCCTTTTCATGCCAACCAGGTCTCAAATGGCAGCCCCTTGGGAGGAAAGCTGGCACTATTCTCAAAAATTGGCATATTGTCTGAGGACAAATGGATCTGAACATTATAAACAAGGGCTACAGATTCCATTTCATACCCTTCAAAATGAAAGGCATGCCAAACCTGCCACACAATCAAAGGAGCAGAGGCACAAAGCAATTTCAGATCTTATAAACATGAAAGCTATTCAAAGGGGAGTACCTACATGCGAACAGGGTCAGGTTTTTTTTATTCAGGCTATTTCTGGTACCAAGGAAGAAAAGATTGGAGACCTATTTGGACCTATCCATCCCAAGCACATTTCTCTCATACCAAAATTCAAGATGCTCACTCTACAGCAACTTCTTCCCATGCTGGGCAAGGTCTTGGCTGGTAACATTGGACCTCAAGGAGGCACTTACCTGCATGTCCCAATCAGACAAAATTGCAGAAGATAAATCAATTTCTTGCAGGTTCAACCATTATCAATTCTCTGCATTGCCTTTGGTTTATCTACTGCGTAGAGTATTCCGCAATGCCTGGCATCAGTAATTGCCTACTGCAGACTTCAAAGGGATACAAATATATACCCTTATTTGGACTGACTTCACCTGATCCAAGCGGACAGCAAACACATTC